>NC_051308.1:246727337-246776458 GCF_015220235.1 Choloepus didactylus
GGCCTCCAGCCAAGCGGCCCTCGCAGGAAGGTGCAGACCCGGAGGAAGGGGTGGACACTCCCACGGAGAGGCCGATGCCCACCCCTGCCCAGCGGACAAAGATGCGGGTGAGGGGCTGGTCCTGCCCCCAGCGGCCGCCCCGTCCCCACCGCGCACCCTCCGAGCGCGGTGACCGGCAGAAGAGGCATCTTTTGTTCCGGTCCCTCGGGGCTGGGGGGTGGCGTGGGGTGCCGGCGGGACGCAGAGCGCAGAGCAGACGGCGGGCTGCAGGCTTTGTCCGAGGCCGGACTCTCCAGCCCCCCGGTCGCCCGCCGTTCTGGGGCGCTGATCCCCTCTCCCCCGCCCCCCGCACAAAGGCTGCGTCGCCGCCTCGCCCTCCCCGCCACCCATCGTCCGCGCGGCGGCTCCGGGGGCCCGGAGGGGGCGACTGGGGGCGCCGACCCCCGCGGGCCGCGAAGGGGACCGCGCCGCGCCCCGCCGCCCCCCGCCGCCCCGGACCGCAGGCCCCGGCGGCGGCGCACCTGAAGCGCGGCGAGTCCTTGATGCACTCCTCGAACTCCACGGTCATGGCTGCGGCGCCGCTCGCGGGCCCGCCGCTCTCACCGGCACGAGGGCCGCGGCTCGCCCAGCGGCATCCCCGGCCCGGCGCCCGCCCCGCCCGCCGCGCCGCGCTCGGCGCCCGCCCGCCCCGGAACGAGGCCGCCCCGCCCCGCCTGTCAGCGCCGGGGAGCGTCGCCAAACTCCGCCGCCCCGCGCGCGCCGCCCGCTGTCACCGCCGGGGCGACCACCCTCAGGCCGCCCCGCCGCCCCCGGCGGCCCCGCCATCGCGCGCGGGGCGTTCGCGGGAACGCGTCGGGGGCTTCGGCCAAAGGGCGGCGGGCGGGGCGGCTCCGGGCGGCCGGGCTGGGGCCGGCGGGGGGCGGGGACCGAGCGCGAGGGCGAGTCCGGGCGAACGCTCGGGCTGTCAGCCCCGCCGTGCGGGTGCGCGCGCGTCCGCGGCCGGCGGCAGGGCCCAGGCGCTCCTCAGCGGGCCCGCACTTTGCACCCGCTCCCCGGGCCTGGCCCCGCCCCGGGCGTGCCGCGGGGAGGGTGAGCCGGCGGCCGGGGCGGGGCGAGCGCCAAGGCGCAGGCGCGGCCGGGGGAGGGGGGGGGGGTGCGGGTCGCGCGCCAGGGCGCACGCGCGCGGGCCCCCTCGTGCGGCTGGGTCGCGTCCCCCCGCGGCGCGGCTCGGGTTCTGCGCGGACCATGGGCTCGGCCCGAGCGCGCTACCTCGTGTACTTCCAGTACCTGGGCACCGGGTTCAAGTGCGTCTGAGCGGCCCCGCCCGCCCACGCGCCCAGCCCCGGGACCCGTGGCCCAGGCTAAAGCTGGACCGACTTAAGTTAGACCTGGAGGGGAACCGGCAGCCGCCGAGCCGGAAACCCCGCCCTGTCGGGGAGGGTGGGGGAGGGAGCCAAACCTAGGACCCGCGCGTCCGACCCTCGGGCGTCAGGGCGGGCGGAGGGGACGTCTCCGGAAGCGGATCCCAAACATTCGGGGAAGGAAACGGTTTTGTCCGGCGTCCGAGGGCGGGGCGGGCCCGGCCGGGCAGGGCCTTGGCCGAGGTCCCAGGGCCTCGGCGGACGCCGCCCCGCGTGACCCCCGCCCGCTTCTGCTCGCAGCGGGGTCGCTGCTGTCAGGGGCGCCCAGCGCGCCGTCGGCGTCCAGAACTTCCTGGAGGTGAGCTCTGCCGGCCCCGCTGCCCTGGGCTGACCCCGGCCAGGGCCAGGCAGCGCCCCCGGCCTTGGCTCCGAGCTGCCCGCCCGGCCCCCAGCGTCTCTGCCCCCGCAGGAGGCCGCGGAGCGGCTGAATTCGGTCGAGCCGGTCAAGTTCACCATCTCCAGCCGCACCGACGCCGGAGTCCACGCGCTGAGCAATGCGGCGCACCTGGATGTCCTGCGCCGCCCCGGCCTGCCGCCCTTCTCCGCCCAGGTCCTGGCCGAGGCCCTCAACACGCACCTACGGCACCCCGCTATCCGGTAAGCTGCGGCCTGGGGCCGAGGAGGCCTTTGCTGGACAGCGCCCGGAGATCATGGGGGCGGCGGGGCCTCCGCGGAGCCTGACCGTCCTCCCGCAGGGTGGTGAAGGCCTTCCGCGTGCCCGACGACTTCCACGCCCGCTTCGCGGCCACGTCCAGGACCTACCTGTACCGCCTGGCCACCGGCTGCCTCCGGCCGGGCCAGTTGTCCTTGTTTGAACGCAACCTGTGCTGGGCACTACGGGCTGAGTGAGTGTGGCTGTGACAAGGGGGCGGGGATGCCCACCTGCTTGCCGCCTCCCTGCTGACAGCGCCTGGCCCCCGCAGCAGCCTGGACGTGACTGCCATGCGGGAGGCCGCTGGGCACCTCCTGGGCACGCACGACTTCAGCGCTTTCCAGTCAGCAGGCAGCACAGCCCAAAGTTCGGTGCGCACACTGCGGCACATCTCTGTGTTCCCCAGCCCAGCCAGCCCCTTTGTCCTCCCCGAGGAGAGCAGGTGAGGAGGGGCGCCTGCCCTGGAGGCTGCTGGGGACCCTCACCCAGTGCGGGCCATGGAGGCAGCGGGAAGAGGCTAACGCCCAGGAAGTTGGAGCTCCCTGGACAGAGGGGGCTGGACATTTGCCAGGCTGAGAAGCGGAGAACAGAGAACGTGGCCTTTCTCTGAGCCCCCGGCCCCACCCAGCACTTGCTGGTGGATTTTGGCAGCTGCTGAAAAGATCCCACTGCTGGGGAGGGTGTCTCCAGGCCGGCAGTTCCGGCCCAGCCTGGCAGGGGATGGTTCCGGCTGCCCCAGCTTGTAGGGGGAAATCCAGGCAGGTGGCAGCTGCTGATCCCTTCTCTTAGTGCTTCCCCAGCTGGGGTCCCTCCCAAGAGCAGGGGCCTCTGCAGGGCACAGGCACCTCAACTCTGGTCAAATTCCCCTTCCCAGCTGCCCCAGACCCCGGCCAGGGCCTCAGCGTGGCATGTCCGGCCTCCAGGAGGGCCCTGGGAGCTCCCCTAGGAGCTGTGTCCCCATCCTGGGTGGGAACCGGGTCTCACCTGAGCCCCTACCCTGCCTGTGTCCCCAGGAAGCTGCAGTTTTGGAGCCTGGAGTTCGAGAGCCAGTCCTTCCTGTACAGACAGGTGGGCTCTGCTCTGGTCCTGAGGGGAAGGGGGTGTGGAGGGGCCAAGGCACCTGCGGCAGATTGGGCTCTGGGCTCACAGGTCCGGAGGATGACGGCTGTGCTGGTGGCTGTGGGGCTGGGAGCTCTGGCACCCACCCAGGTCAAGGCAATTCTGGAGAGCCGGGACCCTCTGGGCAAGCACCAGAAGTGTGTGGCCCCTGCCCATGGCTTGTTCTTGAAGTCGGTGCTGTACAGGGACCTGGGTAAGAGGCGGTCCCTCCAAAGCAGGGCACCCCAGGCCAGCAGGGATGAGCCCCCACCTCCATGCTGACCTAGCACATACCTACAGGTCCAGCTTCCAACCTTGGGTGCCCAGTGGGGCCAGCCGCATGGAGCCAAAGGTGACCCAGGGGCCTGGCCCCACCTGCTTTCCTCCATGCACGTGGGGGGGTCCCTGCACTTGCCTGGCATCCCTGGCACCTGGATGGCTCTCGTCCTGTCCCTGTGCCTGCCACACCCTGTCCCTCCCAAGGCTGGGCTGTCACAGCAGTGTGCCCCAAGAAGGGGGCACCCACAGCCCCTGCCTTTACTGGAAATGGCTGCCCCATGGACCCCCTGCCCCATCTCCTGGAGACCCACAGGGGTGAATAAAAGGCAGAAGGCACTGGAGACTCCGTTTATTTCTCCTGCACAAAGTGGCTGCTCAGACGGGAGCACTGGGGGCCTGGGCCAGGGCTGGAAGCTATAGTCCACTAAGGGGCTTTCAGCCCTGTGGACACCACGAGGACCCCAGCAGGCCTGAGCCCTCTGGCCGGGTGGCAGGGCAGATGGCAGGTGGGCCTCAGCTGGGGGCCTGGGGGAGCCCTTTCTTGAGCAGCGACGTGAGGTAGCTCCCCAGCTCTTCATCCTGCAGTAGGGGGCGGCGGGGAGTGGGCAGAGGAGCTGTGTCCTGTCTCCTGCCATCGCTGCCTGCTCTCCCCACCTTCCCAGGGGGCCCCTCACCTGGTAGGTCCAGGAAACCAGCAGCACCTTAGTGCTGGGGTCCTCTGAGTGGGTGGTGGTCTGCACCAGGATGGATTCCACAGTCACCGAGCCGTCGGGAAGGTGCTGCACACAGCGGTCCTTCAGGACGCTGGGGGGTGGGAGCTTGCAGAGTGAGACGCTGCCCCCCTGGAGCACAACGGGGGGAGATGGTGGGACACCCCCCTGCACACACACACATGGCATGGTGGGCGGCCCTGGCACCTACCTCTTCAGGTGGCTGTACACCCGCAGCACTGTCTCCTGCTCCTTGCGGGCGTCGTGCAGGTGCACACGGCAGGTGAAGCGCAGCTGGTGCTCAGCCAGACCCAGCTCCTTGAGGGCCTGCTCGGAGGACACCAGCCGGAAGGTCTGCAGAGGGGCAGGATCAGGGAGTGCGGGCGGAAGGTAACACCCCCTCTGCCCCCGCCCCCGCCCTGAGACCCCCACTCACACTGTCCTTCATGACCAGAGTGCCCTGCAGCAGCCGTGGCTTCTTGGCGTCTGGGAGTAGCCCTGCGGGGAGCAGGCCGGCCCTGTCAGCGTACCACCCGCCTGCCGCCCACCACCAGGTGCACCCCCCACCCAATGCTGCCCGCCCACCCCCACCTACCCTGTGCCATCTCCCGCTTCAGCAGCCCCAGCGAGATGCCCACAGGGATGCTGGGGCTCGTGGGCACCGTCACTGTCTCACCGTTGGCTGGCATGAAGCAGCTCACCCCTGGGCCAGGGGCAGACAAAGCCTCAGTCGGGCCCAGCCAGCCCACCCAGGGTGACCCTCCAGGCAAGGCCCCCCAGACCCCGCCCCAGGCGCCTACGGAATTCCTGCTCGATCTTCTGCTTGAGAAACTCCATCTTCTTGGCCTCGCCGTGCACCAGCAGCACGTTCTCGGGCTCGGCCTGCCGGGCCAGCTGCATGATGCCCTTGGCGTCGGCATGGGCGCTGAAGGACATGTACTCCACCTGCATCTTCACCTCCAGCTGTGGCGCCACAGCACACAGCACGTGTCCCCGCGTGGCCGAGGGAGGGGCGCCTGCCCCGCCCTACCCGCCACCATTGGGAGACTCACCACCTGCCGCCCCTCCATCTCCAACTTGCGCTGCCCACTCAGGATCTTGTGGCCCACGGTGCCCTGCACGCAGTAGCCCGGCATGATGACCTGCTCGGGAGAGAGGGGGGATGCAGGGGGCACAGGAGAGGGCCTCCTTCTGGGGCGTCCTCCCCTGCCCTGCCTGACCCCAAACCTCTGAGGGAAGGCCCCTTGCCTTCCAGCAGTATCCTGGTGCCAACCCGGCCGAGCTCCAGGGTCAAGTCCTCCCAGAGCAGGTGCCGGGTGGCACGTGACCGTCCCGTGGGCAGGAGGATGGGGCGGGAGGGATGGTCAGCTAACCTGCCTCCCGCCAACTCTGCCCGGAACCCCCAGCTCCCGGCCCCCGTGCCCACACCCCTACCATGTTCTTCTCATTCCCAGCCCACTTCCGGAAAATCTGCAGGGACTGGCCGGCATGCAGCATCCCCGGTGTAGCAAACACCACCTATGGATGGATGTGGGGGTCAGCCAGAGCCCACCTGAACACACCTGGAGGGGATCCGCCCAACCTACTGGCAGCCCTTCCTCCCCTTGGGGCCTCCCTGACCTGCCGCGGCCCCACGAAGAAGCACACGTGTCTGTTTCCTGCTCCTCCGGAGGACCTCTCAGACCAGGTCAACCCCAGCCTGGAGCCCCCTCCTCCAAGCCCCCTGTCCAGAGCCTCACACCACACCCCCAGCCTGGAGACCCCCCCCCATCGCGTCCCCTGCCCTGAGCCCCCAGCCTGAGTTAGAACAAAGCGGCGGTAGCAAGCAGGCATGGGTGTGCAGGACTGCCCTTGGCTGCTGGTGCCCACCGCACCATCCTGTCCCCCAGGCCCCCGTTCTGCCCTCTTGAGGTAGGGCCTCACCATGGGCCCGGGGTTGTCGGCAAACGCTCGGTCAAAAGCCTTGATGTGCTTGAACTCAAACATGTTCCTCTGGACAAAAGTTTTCCGGATCTTCTGGTTGGTCCAGGTGATGAAGAGCTTATAATAGTGATTTGCCTTCTCGGTCAGGCCCGTGGAGAAGTAGATGGGGGCCTTCAGGTCCATCCGCTCCCTGAGCAGGGGCCCGCCCACTCAGTGCAGCAGCCATGACTCGGCCACCCACACGCTTCAGGGTGGAGCCGGGCCCCCACCAACCCCCAGTCTACCCTGTAAGGGGGACCCACAGGATCTTGCGTGGGGCTGCACGGCCCTGGCACCCAGCCAGACCCCCACTAGCTGGAGGTCACCCACGTACCTGCCCACCCACCGCCTGCCATCCAAGGAGGACCCAGCACACCCACCAGAAGGTCTCCAGCAGGATGCAAAGCTCTTGGGCGCGGCCGAGCGCAAACACGGGGATGAGCACCTGGGGACAGCACCACAGTCACTGGTTACTCGGGGGCTCCTGGCCTTTGGGCAGAGCCACACCCAGACACAAGAAGGCCCCTCCCGGCTGAGCTGAAGGCAGAGGCCATGTGTCCATGCAGAGGGCGCGCCCAGGATCCCTGGGACCAGGAGGCCCTGTGCGGATCCCTCACGGGCCACCCGCCTCCTGCCCCTGTCCTGTCCCTGGTCACACTCCAGACACACAGCGGACTGTGGAGGAGGCCTGAGCCTCGAGGGACAACATGCTCCCCATTTTCCGAGACCAAGGTGGGCCTCGCCCTGCCACGGAGCAGCCGGCTTCACCACTGGGACGAGTGGGCAGGAAGCGCCCACTGGCACCTTCCTGCCGCACTGCTCGGATGTGCCTGGCACGTTCTGGTACCTTCCCGCCGCGCTCCACGGCCTCGTGGACCTTCTTCAGGAAGTCCCTCTCGCGGCAGCGCTTGGAGTCACGGATGGTTGTGGCATACGTGGACTCCGTGATGAGCAGGTTGGGACGGCACTTGTCGATCCAGGCAGCTCTGGGCAGGGGTGAACAGGCCGTGGGCAACTCATAGAGCCCCACAGCCCTGGGTGCCCAGGGGGTGGGGGCGCGACAGGTGAGAGCCCTCTGGCCAGCAGGGGCCTCCTGGGTGAGGGCCAAACACCCAGAGGGTCGGAGTGCCGTGAGCAGTGCGCCTGAGTGAGGGGAGGGAGTGGATGGAGCCCGGCCCAGGTGCCTAGTGCTGTCCCACTCGCAGACCGTGCAGGGATGCTGGCAGGGCGCAGGTGCAGGAGCCCCTCAGTGCGCTTACCCCAGGTGCCGGTCCGGAGTCATGTTGTAATCGCCCTGGGAAGGAGGACGGTGATGAGGGGGGCCCCATCCCCGGGTGCCCACGGGCACTAGATGGCCTCCCGTGCCCCACACTGACCGTATACACCACAGACTCAGAGCCCACTTTGATCTGGAACATGGCTGCCCCCAGCACGTGGCCCGCGTAGTAGGCCTTGATTTCCAGCTCGTCATCCACCTACGGGGGAGGCAGGCGTGGGCTCAGGTCCATAGGCCACAATGGGCAGGCAGGCAGGGGTCAGGGGTCAGTGAGGAGCACCACCAAGGCCTGGGAGACACGGGCTGTGGTAGAGGAAGGCTGCAGGCGGGCGTCACTCCCAGCCTCGTGCTATTTCCAGTTTTCACTTACGATATCCAGGCTGTCAAAGCTCCCGGACCCAAGACACAAGGCAAGAGGGCCACGGACTGAAGAAATGGCCCCAAGGGCTCCCGAGAATGGGGGATCAGACGTGGACCTTCAAACGACCAGGGCAACAGGACCAATGAGACAAACAGGTCGGAAGTACCAGGGAGGCAGAAGGAAGATGAAGCTCCAGGAATCCATCCCTCCACTAAGACAACTATGGTGCCAGCAGGGACTATCTGAAACATCCGTTCTGGAGCCTCGGGGAACCCTTGCCACATGTGGGAGGAGCCGGAGGAAGAGGCTGACAAACGGCAGTAAATTCTGGTGAGTTTCCCCTCCGTGCAGCGGCCACCAACCCCCAACCCCAGCCACGGTGCGGGCAGCGGAGGGGACTGCAGCCTGGGCTCTGGGTCGCCCTCCAAAATCGGGGCTGGGGTAGGGTGGGGGGCTCAGAGGACGGCCACTGTTCCAGCCCCTCAGGGAAAAGCAGTGAGGAATCTGGAAGAAGCAGTACCTATTTTTTCTTCTCTTTTCTCTTTCTATTCCCCATTTGGGAGCAAAGATAGTTTGGAAAAGTCACAAATACATGGCTCCAGCCCTTGACAACAACACAGTAAAAAAACAAAAACGACAACAAAAATCTAGCAATTGCAGAGTGTGGGAGAACTAGATTTCCAGTTATAACATTAATAGTCAGAATGTCCGGTTCCCAACAAAGAATTAAAACACACAGAGAAAGAGGAAACTATGGCACATTCGAAGGGAAAAAATAATTTGCCAGAAACCATCCCTGAGGAAGCTCATACATTGGAGCGATTAGTCAAAGACTTTAAACCAACTGTCTTAAATATGTTCAATGAAGTAAGAAATCTATATATAAAAACTATAGAAAATTAGGAAAATGTTGTCTGGACAAAATAGATGGGAATTATAAAAGAACCAACAGAAATTTTAGAGCCGCCAAGTACACTAAGTGAAATGAAAAAGTCATTGAGCACATTCAGCAGCAGCGATTAGCAGGCAGAAGAAAGGATCAGTGAACTGGAGGACAAGTTATCCAGTGTGGGAAGCAGAAAGGAAAAGGAATGAAGAAAAACCTCCAAAGCCTGAGGGGCCCATGGGACACCATCAAGAAAACCAACATACACAGCACTGGAGTCCCAGGAGGAAAAGAGAGAAAGGGGCAAAGAGGTATTTGAAGAAATAATGGCTGAAAACTTCCCAAATCTCAAGAAAGACATAAGTATACATATCCAGGAAGCTCAAAGAACTCCAAGCAGGAAATACTTTAAGAGATCTACACCAAGATACATTAGAGTGAAGCTATCAAAATCCAAAGACAGAGGATTTTGAAAGCAGCAAGAGAGAAGTGAGCTGTCACATATAAAGGAACCTCAAAAAGATTAATACGGGTTTCTCATCAGAAACCAGGAAGGCCAGCGGACAGCAGGACGGCATATTTAAGGTCCTCAGAGAAAAAAACTGCAACCATGAATTCCGTATCTGGCAAAACTGTCTTTCAAAAATGAAACAGAGAAAAAAGAAGGATAATTCCAATATTTACAGCTAAACAAGAGCTGAAAGAGTTCGTTACTGGAAGTCCTGCCCTATAGAAGAGCTAGAGGGAGTCCTTCAGGCTGAAGAAAAGGCCACTAGAAGGTATAAAGAACATGGGTAAAAGTAACTACAGAGTGAGTATACAATCCCGGATTAGGACACAACAGGCAACGCTATTAAAGGTTATTTAAAATGACCTTTTAAATCTGTGTTAACGAGGTAAGTGGAGCCAACAACATAAAGGGGAGGGAAGCTGGTAAATAGGAGTGGAGAGTTTATATACAACTGAAACTTGGTTAGTGCCAACTGAACCAGGTAGTTATTAATCTAAGAGGTTGTCATCACAAAGGTAACTACTCAGGAAATGACTGAAAAATACGGAGAAAAGGGAAGAAGAAGGAATCGATATGGTACCCCCCAAAAAATCAACTAGGTACAAAAAAGGCTGTAATGGAGTTAATTGGGGAACAAAAAACAGACAAGATGTATGGAAAACAAATAGCTGAATGGCACAAGTCAATCCTTCCTTCTCAATTACTACCCTAACTGCCAATGGGTTAAACGCCGCCATCGAAAGGCAGAGATCGACAGGATGAGAGAGCAGTACCCATCCACATGCTGTTCTACGAGAGACTCGCTTCAGACACAAACTCACAGACTGAATGTAGAAGGGTGGAAAAAGGTATTCGGTGGAGACAGCAACAAAAGGGAGTGTGAGTGGCTGTCAGAGAAATAGACTTTAAGTCAAAAATAATTATCAAGAGACAAAGAATGACATCATATATTGATGAAAGGTTCAACCCAGCAAGAAGATATAATGATTACAAATATATGTGCACCTCACAACAGAGCCCACAAATATTTGAAGCAACAGAACTGAGGGGAGGAGGAGATAGTTCTACAATAATAGTTGGAAGCTACAATATATCACTTTCAATAACTGACAGAACATCTAAGCAGATGCTCATAAGGAAAGAGAGGACACGAACAACACTATTATTAGCTAGTTAGCCCTCAGGGACACTTACAGAACCTTCCACCCAAAAAGCAGAATACACATTTTCCCCAACTGCACTGGGAACATTTCCCAGGACAGACCATATGTTAGGCCACAAATGAAATCTTAATAAACTTAAAAATATAGAAACCATACAAAATACCTTCTTGGACCAACATGGAATAACGCTAGAAATAAAAAAACAAGAAAAACTGGAAAATTATAAATAAGTGGAAATTGAACACATTAAACAACCCATGGGTCAAAGAAGAAATCACACGGGATATTAGGAAAGACTTGGAGAGTAACAAAAACGAAAGCACAATGTACCAAAACTTATGGGATGCAGCGAAGGCAGTGACCAGAGAGAAATTTATAGCTCTAGATACCTCCATTAAAAAAGAAGAAAGATCACAAATCAGTAACTAACTTCACATCTGAAGAAACTAGAGCAAGAGCAAAATGAACCCAAGGTACTAGAAAGGAATTAATAGATATTAGAGCAAAGGTAAACATAATAAAGAATAAAAACTGATAGAGAAAATCAACAAAAGCAAAAGTTGGATTTTTGTCAAGATCAATGAAACTGACAAACCTTGTGCCAGACTGACGAGAGACAGAGGACACAAATAACTAAAGTCAGGAATGAAAGTGGGGACATTACTATTGACCTTACAGAAATAAAAAGTGTTATAAGAAGGTACTATGGACAGTTGCATGTCAACAAATTAGAAAACCTGGATGAAATGGACCAATTTTAGAAACATACAAATTACCTAATCCGATGCTGGAAGTTATAGAAAAATCTCGACAGACCTATACCAAGTAAAGAGACTGAATCAGTTGTTAAAAACCTCCCAAAAAAGAAGTCTAGAACCAGATGGTTTCACTGCCAAATTCTACCAAAAATTTAAAGAAGTTGTAACACCAATCCATCTCATACTCTTCCAAAAACTAGCAAAGGAGGGATTACTTCTTAACTCCTTCTGTGAGGCCAGCATTATCCCAACACCAAAGCCAGATAAAGACAGCCCAAGAAAAAAATAATTACAGACCAATATCTCTTATGAATATAGATGCAAAAACCCTCAACCAAGTCCTGCCACACCAAATCCAAGTGTACACTGAAACGATTATACGCTGAGAATGTCTGGGCTTCAACTGTGGAGTTCCTAGTTGGGATGATGGAAGGGTTTTGGCGATGGATGGTGGGGGTTGCAGCACCACACTGCGAATGTAATGAACAGCACTGAAATGTAATTTTGAATGTGGTTACAGGGGGAAATTTGGGGTTACATTTATGTTACCAGAGTAGAAATAATTTTTAAAAATCCCTAGGACTGAACTGCCCAGCCAGGGAACCCTGAGGTGAACCATGGATGTAGCTAACAAATGTGCCACACCAGTGCTGGGTGTTGCTAATAGTGGGTAATAGTTCAGATATACCCTGCAATATCTCATGCAAAATTTTTCTGCAGACCTACAACTTCTCTAGTGGAAAAAAAAAAAAAAAGATTGCATAGATGGCTTTTATAGATTATATAGGAGCAAAAACAGCATTAATGAAGAAGTATGTTTCAGAAGGAGCATGCAACATGAGGCACAGAGAGACCACAGGGTGGAAGAGGAGAGGTTAAGAGATTGGGTTCTCAGGGCAAGGGGCTTCAGCTTGCACCTGAAGAAACCTGAAGAAACCTGGCAGAAGCCAGGAAGCCAGACTCAGGGAGCCTCAGACTCTGAGCAGGTTAAACACCAAGAGAAAACACACATTGGTCAGCCACATCACAGAGGCTGAAAACCAAAGACAAGGGATTATCTTGTAAGCAGCCCAAGAAAAGATCCTTTTCAAACCTGCAGGCTGGGTAACACATCCAAAGCTCTGGAGCAAAGTAACTGCCAACTCGGCCTCCACTGAAAAACATCCTTCGAGAACGAGGCACGTGGCATCTCGGGTCCTTTCTGACACTGGCAAGGCAAACATCCCTTCCTCTGTTACCCTTCCTTTTTGCCGTCACTATGCACTTCAGCCTAAAGAGCCGATTAATTAAAACCACGACTGAGGGGGGAAGAAAAAGAATAAGGGTAAAATGAATACATCTGCAGGCAAATAGAAAGGGAGAGAATTCATCCCAAGTAGCGCCAGGCGGGAGGGAGCTGAGAGCGGGAGGAGGTGAGAGGCAGCCGGAAGCTCAGGTGACAGAGGCGCCGCGTGACCACGCGCAGGCCACACGAGCAAGCAGCAAGAACGGCACGTGGCCAGGTGGAAAGGTGCCAAGGGGCGTAAACGCCATGGCAACAGGAGCCTGTCGGCCAGGATTTGAAGCGTTCTAAGATCCCTGCTTTGTCCAGGAAAAAACTGAAAAATCCGATTTTTGTAAAGTTATGGATGCATTTTGTAATCTCTACCACCACTATAAGAATTGAAAGGGTAATTACTAAGCGAATAAAGGGAGAAATGGAAAGAAAAAGCAACCCAAGAAAAGGCAAGAAAAAAGAAAGGAAAAAACATCGAACAGGCAAAAGGAGTAGGGAGCAAGCAGTAAGGTGCTGCGCCTAACCCACATTTATCAGTAATAGCACTAAATGTCCAGTCCAAAAATTCCATCTAAAAGGCAGATTACTGGGCTAGGTTTTTTTTTTCTTTCTTTTTTTAAACAAGTATATGCTACTTAAGAAAGTTGTATCCGAAATACGATACAATCGGGTTAAAAGTGAAAAGATGGGTGGGCTGATTGCACAGCTTGGTGATGATACTGTGAGACAGTGACTGTATACTTCAGGTGGATTTATGAGATGTGAATAACATTTGCAGTTCAGATATACCCTGCAAACACTAACCCAAAAAATAATGGTAATAAAAGGTGAAGTAACTGTACTATTAGAAAAATTGACTTCAAGGTAAAACACATTACCATAAGTAGAAAAACATACTTCAGTTTGAGAAAAGATTCAGTTGGAAGGGCCAAACAATACAAAATGTGTAAGCACCTAATCATGTAGTTTCGAAACACCTAAAGCAAAATCCGTAGCCTATAAGGAAAAAGAGAAATCCACGATCATTGTGGGAAACGTCACCCCGAGCGACCTGGCCACCTGCCTGCCTAAAATCCTCCAGTCTGCCCTGACCCGCAGGTAATGCTAGGGAGCAAGCCCAAGCTCCAGGGGTGAGCGCTGGTGCCCTGTGAGGCACGCCCTTCTCGCTGCCCGGCCCCGGCCTCTCCCCCGGCTGGCACGCCTTGGGCTTCGACTGGCCAGCAGGCCCCTGACCCTGGGCACGCACAGTTGGCACCAGTGTCGCTCCAAGAGGGGCTCCAGCCTCTCCTCCAGCCTCTTCAAGGCTGCTAGGGCATAGCCCCCACCATGCTGGATCTGGACTGGGACCCTGGGTGCTCGCTCGCTGTGTCTCACTGGCCCACAGGCTGGACAGAGGGGGGAGTGCGCCCGGGGAGGGCTGGGCCCAGGCCTCTGGGCTCCCTGGCTAAAGCAGGAAACCCATTTCTGGAGCTAGAGCGTAGCAGGCTGGGAGGAGGCCCGTGGCCACGACCATGCCAACGCCACCCGGGGGCCTAACCTGGACCGTCTGGTGGAGGTGCACAGCCACCACCTTCTTCATGCAGTCCTTGACCATCTGGGAGGTGAAGAAGTTGGCCTCGCCCTTCTTGTCCACGGCGAGCTTGCGGTAGTCCTCCAGCAGGATGGGGCAGATGGCCTGGGTGGGATGCGTCATGTAGATGGGCCCGTCGTAGCCCACCATCTCGCTGAGGTAGGGGAGTGCCCCGCAGTGGTCCAGGTGGAAGTGGCTGTGGGGACACAGGGCACTCAGCCGGGACCATCCTCTCCCCACAACTGGGCCCTGCTGCCCCTCCCCCAGCCACCCCTTTGGCTCTGGGCACCCGAGTCATGCTGTCCTTCCGCCGTCCACCCGTCCGTCACTAAGGGCCTACTGTGCATCACACACCCCTCTAAGTACTAGGACTCAGAAGGAGCAGAGTGGACCGAAACTCTACCTCCCCAGAACTTAGAGTCTAAACATCTAGCAAAGCAAAAACTAAGACCCGCGTCACACGGTGGTGAGTTCCACAGGGGTACGGAGCGGCTAAAAGGCCTAGTGCGTCAGAGGGAGAGCTGCTGTGCAGATGGGGTGCTTGAGGAAAGCCAGGTGGCAGGAGGGGGGACAGACTGGGGACAGAGCCCCAGCAGGGTCTGCGATGCTCCATGGCAGGGAGCAGGGCCTGTTTGTCTAAGAAAGAACCAAGTCAAGAAATGAGCGTGCGGGACGCCTCAGGAACCGGCCTGAGACGGGAGCCTGGGGACGGCTGGGGCCAGGGCTAGTGCCACGAGACCCCTCTGGCTGCCATGAGACCATCAAGGAGGCCACTGGGTGGCCCAGGGAGGACGGACCTGGCTTGGACCACGTGCTGAGAACAGGAGTCGTGAAAGGGCTGCGTACTGGGCGCCGAGGCTGTGGGGGGTGTCTGTGAGGGGCTGCGTGTGGGGAAGGTGAGCGTGCCACAGGTGCCGTGGCCAGCAGCCAGGGGTGCACAGGACCGGCCACCTGCCCTCACCTGATGATCACACAGTCGAGGAAGTCAGTCAGCCTGCCATTCTGGGTGATGTACGAAAAGTCGGGGAAGCGCCGCTGAGGAAAAAGCCCGAGAGAAAGGGTCAAGGGCAGTGGCTGGCCTCGGGTCTCCAGGCAGCAGGGTGCAGACTCAGGGCCCCAGCCACACCCTGAGCTTGCACTTGGCATGACCCCCGGGCCATTGCATTCGGCCTTGCTGACTGTGCAAGCCTCAGAGGGCCCAGAGAGGATGTGGTCAAGCTGCCAGCTGGGGTTACCAGGCAACCATGTTGACTGGAAGCTGAGCCAGGTTGTTGTTACTTTAAAACCAGAGCCAACCCGGGGTCACGCTGAGCCAGGACCCGGCTCCCGCACATGCTGGTCCCTCAGCCGGGCCTACCTGCCACATGACATGGGGCCGCCCAGGAAAGCGCTGGCCCCAGGGCAGCTGAAAGGACAGGCCAGATGTCCACTCGCTGCCACCTGCTCATGTCAGAGCCCACAGGTCAGACTCGGGCAGGCAGCTCTGACACCTGGGGGCCCGCAGTGAAGGCGATAGGCAGCGGGCAGGGGGCGACCCCTGTGGCACCCCGGGCACCTCACACTCACGTCATCGTTGAAGCCCATGTGCATTCCGCAGTCCAGCATGACGTTCTTGCCCGCGATGGACAAAAGGATGCAGCTGCGACCCACGTCCTGGCCGGCCCCTGCTCAGGGAGGACACGGTGAGGGCCCCACCACACCCACCTGTGCCCCTGCACCACCGCGCCCGCCCGTACCCACCCCAGGCTGCTGGCGCTGCCCCCATCCCAGGAGCAGCCACCTGTCCCGCTGCCTCCAGGCCCTGCAGAGCACCTGGCAGCTGAGGAAACCTGACCCTATGGCTGCGGTAGCCAGACCACGTGGGGGCAGTGCACTGGCCATCAGGACGCTGCCCACACGGTCCCGCCGCGGGCTGGCCTCGCTCGGTCTTGCCCACTCGCTGGAAGGCGCAGTGCCGTGGCCCACGCAGTACACTAGGCAGCAGCCAAGTGACTGGCAAGCTGGCAGAGGGCCAGGGCTCAGCGGCAGGCGGAGGCCGGGGGCCCATGCACTGGCCCCCTCTGGCCTCAAGGTCCTGCCATCACCACCTGGGGTGAGGCGGGAGAGCCCGTCACTGGCGGTCGCAGCCCTTCCCTGCAATGACCCGCAGCCTCGAAGGCCCAGTGCTCAACAAAGGCAAGGTGAGACCATGAGGGGTGTGGGCCCACAGCTGCACTGCAAACCAACAGGGCCCTTCCCCCAGGTGGGCAGTGGTCTGGGTGCCCCATGTGGGGCAACCCCAGAGGCCCACTATATGGCTTCAGCCCAGTCATGGAGAAAAGGGCTTGGCGTCTAGTGGTGACCACCCTGGTGACAGGCCCCACTGCTATTCTCCCTCGCAGGGTCCCACCCCCCAGCCCTGACCTCCGGGAAGCTCTGCTCAGCTGCTCTGGCCCCTGAAACCCTGCCAGGTTTGAACGGAGCACTACCCCCATGTGGTCACTGCCTCTTCGGGGCCTGTGGGATCAGGAGGAAAAGGATGTGGCCTCGTGAGGTGAACAAGCTGCACAATCAGCCTCTCTCTGCTGGCACCTTAGCCTCTGCCTGACAGCCAGTCCCATACAGGTGACTGGCCAGGCACTCAGCCCCTCCAAAAGCCCAGAGCCCAGAGTGGGCACAGCTGGTCCTCGAGGAGCTTTGGCCCCACATGACAGCAAGTGATGGCAGCCGAGGGCTCGCTGCCAGCTGCATGTGGCCCTAGCCACCAGCTGGGGTCTCAGGCTGTTTCCAAATCTATTTCTGCTCACACCCCCAGGGCTCCCCATGAGGGCAGGGGGCTCATCAGGCTTCTTCAGCCCTTAAATCATGCCTGGCCCAAGAGGCCTTCAGGAAACATTCGTGGAAGGGGGACAGGTCACCCCTCCTTACAGACGAGGACATGAAAGATTGCAGGGTCTGCCCAAGGGCACCAAGAGCAGGGCCAGGCCAGCTTTCTGCATCACAGAGCTCAACTGCCGCTTCCCTGGGACCCACAACCAACCCGGGACCTGGGGCGGGGAGAGCGTGGTCTGAACTGGGAGGATGAAGCGGGGGGCAAAGCAGCCAGAGCACACAGTGGGGTGGGGCTCAGTCAGGAGCAAACAAGCAACCCTGTCTATGAAGAGCAGGCAAGGAGGCAGACAAGGAACTCGTGAAGGCGACACGGCAGACGCAAAGGGGTGCAGGGAGGCACTGGTGCTCCCTGTTCCGAAGCATTGATGTCCTCTGGGAAGGGCCGTGGCAGGGGGAACAGTGCACAAAGGCCCTCTGCTGGGAGGGACGCAGGACTCTCAGTGGCCAGCCTGGCTGCCCAGGGGCCCCCACAAGGCATGGCTGGCAGAGATACCTAGCAGTGTAGTAGGGGTTCTGCTTTGATGGTGGCCTTGGGGGTGCACCAGGGTCAGACCTGGGTAACTAAAGCCAGAAAAAATGACAGGCTCTGCTGGAAGAGCCCAGAGCAGGCAGAGAAGGGGCCAACGGGAGGCAGCTGAGGAGCAGCCAGGGGCAGGGGAGAGCATGGGGCACCGTGGCCAGAAGCACAGCACAGCCAACAGCTGCTGAGAGGCCAGGGGGCAGGGGTGGGGGTTGGTGGCGAAGCGTGTGACAGTGAGGGGCGCCCACCCTGACACAGCAGGCCACGGCAGGAGTGCTCTCTGCTGCTCCGTCAGCAGCTGCCGTGAAGCCTCGGAGCCAAGCCCAGCGTCCTTCCCCTGAAACCACAAAGCACTTGCAGCCACGAGGAAGGATGGGGAGCTCCGCGCAGGACGTCTGTGTCAGGTGTTCCCAACTCCCTGCCCAGCAAGGAAGCAGGTTCTGGAACCCATACTGAGCACTGAGTGCCCAAAGACATCCAAAGGACGGCCACCAAAACATCAGCCCCTGGTGTTGTGGGACCCTGGATTTTCAGGTTCTTAGCATTTCTATTACACTTTAGCAACCTGTCAAAAGTGTACCTGAAATTTTTTTTATAAAAAGCAAAGTTACTTTTTTGATGCTCCAGGAGTCAAGGAGAATAGGGCCTGAACTGAGGCGTGACGGCTGGGCTGAGGGGACGGGAGGCTGCAGGGGGCTCCAGCATGAGCAGCGAGCCGGCCAGCCACAGAGGGCAGCGCGGAGAGCGAGAGGTGAGAAAGCAGAGGGGCGCGGAAGGACCAGTCTCGGCAACGGGAACAGCGAGCACTGCCCTGCCTTCCCCGTGATGCCGTCTGGGGAAGGCCTGCGACTGGCCGTGGGGGAGGACGCACAGGATGCCCAGGAGGGTGCGGGACAGCTCCTACTGAGGACCTGCCTCACGCCAGGTGCCGCGGCAACACCTCTGCTCACCGCTACCTGAAAGAGCGTTCTCCACCCGCCTCGCCGCCAGGACACCGGGGTCTGGGGGTCACACAGCTAACCAGGGAGCCGGGATAACCCCAAAGCCCGTCCCTCCGTCCCTCCGCCCCTCCGCGGTCAGGCTTCCCGGGCCTCGGGTCCTCACTTGGCGTGAGGCCCGCAGGGCAGGGTCGGGAGCCCAAGTGTCCCACAAGCCAGCAGGGCCTGTGCGGCCGGGCCCGCAGCTCACGCGGCTTCCCGGGGCTCGCCCTCCCCGCCTGAGGGCCCACGCGACGCGACCCTTCGGGGCGCCGGACCGCCTTACCCAAGGGGGTGACCCTGATCTCAGGCATCTCCAGCGGGCCCCGCGGGGCTTCGGCCGGGAAGGGCCGGGGAGGGCGAGGAGGCCGGCGCGGGGCCTCGGCCCTTCAGGGAAGGCGCGAGTTCCGCCCGCAGAGAAGCTTCACCCGCGTCCGCCCGGCACCAAGCAGACCCCGACACACTGCGCACGCGCAGCCCGGACAGCGCCAGCTTCCGGTCCCCTCGCCGGAAATGCTTGTCCGCACGTCTTCTGATTGGGCGGCCCGCAGCCAATCGGGCGGCGGCGGGGGCGGAGGCGCGGCTCTGCTGCGGGCCGCGGCGGCGGCGCCGAGGTGAGTAGGGTGTCCGGGCCGAACCGAACCGATCGCGGCGGCCCCGGAGGTCGCGCGGGCGCGGGTTCCAGGGCAGGAAGTGGGAGGCGCACCCTCGCGGAGCCCGGAGCGGGGCGGGAGCCGAGGACCTGGCTTCCGGGGCGGCCCGAGCTGTGACCCAGGTCAGCCCCCAGCCCATCCCGGGACCCCGGGTGCAGCAGGGGCGCCCAGGCCCAGGCCCCACCGCAGACCCAGCCCGGGGCCGTCCGTAGCCCCCTACCCCGGGGAGCCCCGCTGGCCTCTGGACCGGGCCTCTGACCTGTGGGCCCCGCCCCGCCCGCTCGGTCTGGGGCACCAGGGTGCCCCGTCTCCTTCCAGGCCTGGGGTGTGAGGGGCCAGGGCCAGGCCCTCGTCGGCCCCGGGGCTCGTGTGCTCGGGCCGTCTCCCCTACTCCCCCTGCCCTGACCTTGGGGGGCCTGCGCCGTGCCCCTGCAGTCAGCTTCCCGGCCTGGCAGCTGCCCCACCTACACAGCCACAGCCCTTCCTGTTGTTCCAAAACACAGACGGCAGCTCTGAAAGCTTCCCTGGTGGCCCCGTGGAGGCTGCCGGCCTGGTTCTGGGCAGGAAGGCCAGACGGGCAGGATGTCTGGTGGCCAGGAGCCTCAAAAACTGGTCAGTGGACAGAGAACCAAGGCCCTGGGAGGGGGCAGTGTTTGCCCGGAGTCTCTCCGGCCATCTGCATGAGGTCTGGCATGACCGACCCTCACACCTGAAGACGTGGGAAGCTCACCTGTGGGGGCCCCACCCAGGGACAGCTTGACACCCTCCTGGTGCCACCAAATGCTTCCAGCAGCCTGGGCTGTGGGCAGGGCACGCTGGCCCCATTTTTCCCAGAGATGAAGTGACCGAGCCTTAGAACAGGGAGCTGCTGGCCCGCTGAGTGGGCGGCAGAACCAGGCGTCCTGTTCCCAGCTGGGGCTCTCGCCACACCTTCTTCTGTGCCAGGGCCCACAGGTAGGGAGACCAGGGCAGGGATCCCAGGCCCACCATGGCATGAGGGCCATGTGGCTGACTCCTGGGGGTTCAGGAGAGCCAGCCCTTGTGCAGACAGAGGCAGGGCGGAGGCAGGGCGGACACTTGGGCATTTGTGGAGCGGCATGTGAATGTACAGAATCCACAGCATGGCCCCGCCTGGGGACCTGGGGGCACCTCCTGCAGCCTCCCTTGGGCCAAGGCCTGTGGCCCTGTGTCCTTTTGTGTAGGACATCTACAGTTCCACCAGCAAGAGTGAAAAGCCTGGTGTCTGTCCTTCTGTCCATCCATCCCGTCAACACAAATTGTGCAACCACTGCTCTGGCCTTGGGGTGCAGCAGTGAGCGGGGGGGGGGGGAGGCTGGCCCAGCTGCTCCCCAGCCCCCTCCCCCCATCTCCTCTGCTCCCCTCACCATAGTCGCTCACTCCTCTCTCCCTGACAGCACAGCACCCTGTTCCATTCACTCACTGATGCATCAAAGTGCCCAGCACACAGGTGGCTCTGGGCAGGGGCTCAGTGGCTGTTTCTCGTACTAGTAAAAGCAGACACACGTTAGCGGCGAGTCCAGTGACTGACAAACACATAAGCAGGAAAGCGTTGGTGAGAGATCCAGGCTGCAAGTAAAATGTGGCAGAGTGGTTTTGTGATGCCCAAGAGGTGGTGAGGGACAGCCTCACTGAGGAGGTGACATTTGAGCCAAGGCCTGGAGAAAGGGACAGAGCCATACCAAGGTGTGGGCAGAGGCCCAGCAGGTGCACAGGCCTCTGGCCAGGCGAGCAAGAGTGTCCCAAAGGCCTGAGAGGCTGGGCTGGGTGAACAGGAGGAGCGGGTGCTGGGCAGGGAGGTAGGGGTCAGCCTTGGGAAGAACATCACTGCAGGAGGATGCAGGGCCTCGGGCGCGTGGGGCATGACCTCAGCTGTGCCCTCCCCCCCAAAAAAAAGCTGCAGAACAAGCTGGTTCCAGTGAAAGGACCAGCATGGCCCCTGTGTGTTTCAGCTCTAGTGGAAAATGGGTGATCTGGAGACGGACTTTAATTTGAAGGTCGTCCTGGTCAATTTCAAGCAGTGCCTCAACGAGAAAGAGGAGATCCTGATGGACCACTACCTCACCTGCTGGAGGGGCCTGGTCAGGTACGTGCCGGATCTCCGCGGGGCCCTGGCAGCGCCTGCCTCGCCTCCTGTCCTGGAGCTGGGCGGGGTTCTCCTGCGAGGGCACAGCCTGAGCCTGCGTCCCGGTGCTCTGCAGCCTTGGCGAGGCTGCTCCTGCCCCCTGGCGGTGTGTGACCCAGAGGCCCGGGCAGTGGCTCCCACAGATGCGGCCCCTGCTTCCCTCGTGCAGGTTTCTGAACAGCCTGGGCACCATCTTCTCGTTCATCTCCAAGGACGTGGTGACAAAGCTGCAGATCATGGAGCGGCTCCGCGGCGGCCCGCAGGGAGGGCACTACGCCAGCCTGCAGTCCATGGTGGCCTACGAGACGAGCCACCAGCTGGTGGACCTGCAGGGGCGCTCCTGCCACCCCGACTCTGGCTGCCGCACCGTCCTGCGGCTGCACCGCGCCCTGCGCTGGCTGCAGCTCTTCCTAGAGGGGCTGCGCACCAGCCCTGAGGACGCCCGGACGTCTGCGCTGTGCACTGACTCCTACAACGCCTCGCTGGCCGCCTACCACCCCTGGATTGTCCGCCGTGCCGCCACCATGGCCTTCTGCGCCCTGCCCACACGCAAGGTCTTCCTGGAGACCATGAACGTGGGGTCCCCGGAGCAGGCTGTGGAGATGCTGGGAGAGGCCCTGCCCTTCATCGAGCACGTCTATGACATCTCCCAGAAGCTCTACGCCGAGCACGCCCTGCTGGACCTCCCCTAGGGGCCAGCGGGGACAGCCCAGGGCTGGTCAGCCCCACAGCAGAACCTTCGGGGGGCCCCTGAGAATGGGAGTGACACTGGCGCCCCTGGAAGCCTCTCAGAGCTGGTCACTCCCCGGCGCACGCCAGGGACAGGCCACCCAGGGAGGCCTCTGCAGCCGACGCAGGAGGACAGACGCTGGCCGCCTGCCCCACACCTGGCCTCAGTCAGGGGCAAGATCGGTCTCGTTTCCCAAGAGCACCTTAGCTGCATCCTTTCACCCAGCAAATCATCACAGCCACTCAGTCAGGGTTCCCCGAGGGGCCGAAAGTGGAAAAGGAAGGTGGGTGGGGGGCATGTGACCATCCGTCACAAAAGTCAAAAGTATGTCTGCCTGGGAGGCGTGTCTGCAGTGGCAGATGTTGCCCACCCCAGCAGGGGCTGTGTGTGCCGAGCAGGCCTGGGTGAGGCCGAGAGCTGAGCCCCCAAGCGAAGGCCCCCGAGGCTCGGGTTCCCTGCCCTGCTGACACCCCGCCCTGTCTCCTCCCGCTGCAGTGTGCCGTTCTCCCAGGCAGGCAGGGCCCCCTTGCCCCCTCTGCTGGACGCGGCTCAGACCCCGGCCAGGCATAGCTCAGGGAGGCAGTGGACACCACTGCCAGGCAGACGGCGGCCACCCCCAGCGCTTGGGCCCGGCCTTTCCAGGCCTTCCGTGCTGTGCCCGATCCCTAGGGAGTTGTACGCGATGGCTTTTCCAAGATAATAAATCACACTTACTCAGCCAGCTCGTAGTCTGCGGTGCTGTGCATCCAGAACGGGGGCAGCAGGACACCCTCGAGTGCACCAGGAGCCCATGTACCAAGGAGGGAGGAGCACAGGGGTCGGGGCCTGACCCCAGGGCGGGCCGGTGTTGGAAGGGGCTGAAACCCACTGCCAGGCTCATCCAGGGTGGCTGGGGGCAGCCAGAACTGGTGGCACTGTTGGCCATAAGGAGCCAGAGGACACAGAGTAGGGGCAGGAGGCACTGCGTGCCGGTTCCTGTAGGTGGGTTTAGCCTCATGGCTCCCACCTGCCCCTGCCTTGACCCAGGCAGAAAGGAGTTGTGTGGGGAGGGCTCCCCCAGCCCCCAGCAGGGGAGGTAAGCCCAGAAGCCAAGCAGCCTGGCCTCGAGGGCACCTCCCACCCCCAACCGGGGCTGCCCCCCCCCCCCCAACTGCTCACCCAGCTGCCTCGGCCCATTTGGTTATGCCTCCCTCATTTGCATGGACGGCTCTTGGGCCCAGCTGTGAGCTCTGCCCCACAGGGAGGTGGCCACAATGGGCCAGGCCAGACTGCTGGACCCTGCCCTGCAGATGAGCCATGTCGGGGGGGGGCCCAGGCCTGCGAACTTTGCGAAGACACCCACAGCATGCTGCTCACTTGCAGCCCCCGGCCCCGGCTACCCTGAATACTGTCCACTCCCCTCAGGCCTGGAGGGCCTGTGTCCTTGGTGCCAAGCTGGGGCCCGCAGCTCAGCCTCACCTCCCCAGGCTGCAGAGAGGGGCTCTCCCCCAGGGCACTGGTCCCTCTGAGCCCCTCCCACAGCTGGAGACCCCAGGACCCTCTCCCCTCACTGGCCGCTGGGGGTGCCGAGGGGCTTGGGCCTAGGCAGGTGACAAGGTCATCGTGGCAGTAGCCTCTCGGTGCCTGCCTGCCCATGCGCCCTCGGCTACAGAGCCCAGCACGTGGGCAAACCTGCAGCCAGGTAAGGAAGAGGCGCCGCCCCCCACTGTGTGGGGCCCCCTGGGGCTTTGCAGGTGAGGACAGGCAAGGGTTTTGCTAAACAAATCCGCTACCACCAACTGCTGGCCTCACTATTTCTGCGGCTCTCAGGGCACACACCCGCTTGCCTCCTCCCGGAAGCTGCCGCTGCCATGCTCACCTGCCAAGCCACCCTGGGCCTTGGCCTTGCAGCTGTCCTGGGCCTTGGGGCAGGGGCCCCCCTGTGCCTGTCCCAGCAGCTCAGGAGGCAAGGGGACTACATGCTGGGCGGGCTCTTCCCCATGGGCTCGGCCGAGGACACTGACCTTGGCAACCAGACGCAACCCTCAGGCCCCGTGTGCGACAGGTGAGGAGCGGAGCGGCAGGTGTCCATGGTCAGGGGCGAGGGTGAGGGGTGAGCAGCCTGGAGGGCCGAGGGTGCCCCCAGTCGGTGCGCGGTGGCCACCCCTGCAGCCCCGTGCACCCCAGGTTCTCATCCCTCGGGCTGCTGTGGGCGCTGGCCGTGAAGATGGCCGTGGAGGAGATCAACAGTGGGCGGGCCCTACTGCCTGGGCTGCAGCTGGGCTATGACCTCTTCGACACGTGCTCGGAGCCCCTGGTTGCCATGAGGCCGAGCCTCACATTCCTGGCCGAGGCGGGCAGCCACGCGGTGGTCACCGACTGCAGCTACACACAGTATCGGCCCCGGGTGCTGGCCGTGATCGGGCCGTACTCCTCCGAGCTCGCCCTGGTCACCGGCAAGTTCTTCAGCTTCTTCCTCATGCCCCAGGTGTGCCCTGCCCTCCCGTGCACCCCACCCAGCCATGCCCCCCCCCACAGTGGGGGCCCAGTGGACAGGAGGCGCCCCTGTCCCCTCAGGTCAGCTATGGAGCCAGCATGGACGGGCTCAGCTCCCGGGAGGCCTTCCCCTCCTTCTTCCGCACGGTGCCCAGCGACCGCGTGCAGCTGGCAGCCGCCGTGGAGCTGCTGGCAGCCTTCGGCTGGAACTGGGTGGCCACCGTGGGCAGCGACGACGAGTACGGCCGGCAGGGCCTGAGCATCTTTTCGGGCCTGGCTGCCAGCCGGGGCATCTGCGTGGCGCACGAGGGCCTGGTGCCGCTGCCCCGCGACGCGGGCCCGCTGCCCGGCCAGGTGGAGGCCACGCTGCTCAGGGTGCACCGCAGCGGCACGCAGGTGGTGCTGCTGTTCGCCTCGGCGCCGGCCGCGCGCGCCCTCTTCAGCCACAGCCTCCACTCCCGGCTGCCGCCCAAGGTGTGGGTGGCCAGCGAGGCCTGGCTGGACGCGGACCTGGTCACCGCGCTGCCCGGCATGGACCGGGTGGGCACGGTGCTTGGCTTCCGGCTTAGCGGGGCGCCCCTGCCCGACTTCCCGGCCTACGTGGAGACCCGCCTGGCCCTGGCCGCCGACCCCGCCTTCTGCGCCGCGCTGGCCGCCGAGTCCCCGGGCCCGGAGGAGCGCGGGGAGGGGGCGCGCTGCCCGCAGTGCGACCGCGTCACGCTGGCCGACGTGTCGGCCCGGCTGCGGCACCACCAGGCCTTCGCCGCCTACGCGGCCGTGTACGGAGTGGCCCAGGCGCTGCACAACGCGCTGCAGTGCACGGCCTCGGGCTGCCCGGCTCGCCCGCCCCTGCGGCCCTGGCAGGTGAGGGCGGGACCCGCGCGGACCCCGCGCCCTCGGCTCCCGGCCCGCCCTCGCGCGTGCGCAGAGACGCCCGGGGCCAGAGGGGCGGGGAGCGCGCGGGCCCGGGGCGGCTGGCGGGGGGTGGCGCAGGGCTCAGCGCCCCGCGGGCCCGCAGCTCCTGCAGCAGATGTACAACCTGAGCTTCCGCGCCCGGGACCTGGCGCTGACCTTCGACGCCAACGGGAACGTGGATCTCGGGTACGACCTGAAGCTGTGGGTGTGGCGCGGCGGGGCGCTCGAGCTGCGCACCGTGGGCGCCTTCCACGGCCAGCTGCGGCTCAACCGCTCCCAGATCCTCTGGCACACGCCGGGCAACGCGGTGAGTGTGGGCGGCGGGTGGCGGGCACGGCTGGGACCCCAGGCCCGGGCATGGGGGGCACCCGGCGCGGCCCGGCAGAGCCAGCCCGAGCCGCGGGCCGTGCGCAGGAGCCCGTGTCCCGGTGCTCGCGGCAGTGCAGGAGGGGCCAGGTGCGCCGCGTGAAGGGCTTCCACTCCTGCTGTTACGACTGCATCGACTGCAAGGCCGGCACCTACCAGCGCAGCCAAGGTGGGCCTGGTCCCCGCCAGCGAGTGGGGGCTGCTGCGGGATCCGGAGCACACAGCCCTGGGGGGGGGGGGGGTCTCCTGGAGGCCCCAGCGTGGGCTGAGCACCTGCTCCCTTCTCCTTGCAGAGGACTTCCTGTGCACCAAGTGTGGCCAGGACCAGTGGTCCCCTGACCGCAGCACACGCTGCTTCCCCCGCAGACCCAAGTTCCTGGAGTGGGGGGAGCCGGCGGCTCTGGGGCTGCTCCTGCTGCTGGGCCTGGTGCTGGGCCTGGTGCTAGCGGCCCTGGGGCTCTTCATCTGCCACCGGCACAGCCCGCTGGTTCGGGCCTCAGGTGGGCTGCTGGCCTGCCTGGGCCTGGGCTGCCTGGGCCTGGCCTGCCTCAGCGTCCTCCTGTTCCTCGGCCGGCCCAGCCCGGCCAGCTGCCTGGCCCAGCAGCCACTCTTCCACCTGCCACTCGCCGGCTGTCTGAGCACACTCTTCCTGCAAGCAGCCACACTGTTCGCAGAGTCGGAGCTGCCGCCGAGCTGGGCAGGCTGGCTGCGGGGCAGGCTGCGGGGGCCGTGGGCCTGGCTGGTGGTGCTGCTGGCCGTGCTGGCCGAGGCAGCCCTGTGCACCTGGTATCTGGTGGCCTTGCCACCGGTGGTGGTGACAGACTGGCAGGTGCTGCCCACAGAGGCCCTGGTGCACTGCCGGATGCACTCCTGGGTCGGCTTCGGCCTGGTGCACGGTGCCAATGCTGCCCTGGCCTTCCTGTGCTTTGTGGGCACCTTCCTGGCGCAGGGCCGGCCCGGCTGCTACAACAGCGCGCGCGGCCTCACCTTCGCCATGCTGGCCTACTTCAGCACCTGGATCTGCTTTGTGCCCCTGCTTGCCAACGTGCACGTGGCCGCCGAGTCCGCTGTGCAGGCAGGTGCCATCCTCCTCTGTGCCCTGGGCATCCTGGCCACCTTCCACCTGCCCAAGTGCTACCTGCTGCTGTGGCGGCCAGAACTCAATACCCCCGAGTTCTTCCTGGGGGAGGGACCCCAGGGGACTGGAGGTGGGGGTGGCAGGGAGGAGGCTCAGGGGAAAAATGAGTGATCTCTACCCCCCCCCACACCTGGGGACCTCACTCCCTGTGAACCCAGACCCGATAGAACCAAGAGTCCCTCACCCAGCAGCCCCAGACCATGCCTCTGCCAAGCTCCTCCAGTTCCGGATTCTAACCCCAAGTTGGAACCTGACCCTAAGCCCACGGTGGCTCCTAGGCATGTGCCCTGCACCCACAGGGCCCCACTGAGTCCCAGCCCCACAAGGCCTCCCACCAGCCCTGGGGAGTTCTTCACAGAGTGGGTGGGGGACACAGACGGCCTGAGACCCAGGTCAGGGAGGGGTCCCCAGGACGCAGGTGTGCTCTTCCTGGCCCTGGCGGGCAGAGCAGACAAGCAGAGCCTGGGCAGGGGCGCGGGGCAGCACCACGGCCAGCGCCGGCAGCCGGGACCCCTGGAGCTGTGAGCAGCACCACGGACAGAACACCGGCGCCGCACCCCACCCTCATCCTGCACCCCAATCTCCTGGAGTCGCCAAGTGGGAGAGAAGGGACACAGGCCACACGTCAGTCCCATAAAATTAAAAGCTTTTTAGTGTTTAAAATAGCTTTGCGCGGAAGCAGCATTTACACGGAAGCAGCTGTATAGAAACTACCTGGCGGTGTCCACTGCACAGACCCCAGGCCTGAGGGGAGGCGGTGGCGAGCGCGGTGGGGGGCGGGCTGGGCGGATGTGCCCAGCGGTGCCCCCTGGGGCCCCATCCATACGATTTGAGCTGGTTCACCTTTTATTCTGCTTCACAAGCTTCCAGGCACCACCCCGAGACTGGGAGGGGGAACAGGCAGCCTCTACTCTGGCCAGGGGCAGGGTTTGAGGGGCTAACTCAGCCCCCGCCTCCTCCAGAGCACACGGGCTAAGCAATAAATAAATAAATTAGACCTCTCTCCTGGCAGCCACAGCAGGCCCTGGGGGCTCCGGTTCCTTCCGTGGAGACCCCACGCAGGGGCCTGGGAACTGCCCGGGGAGAGGTCCTGGGCAGTGTCTCGGTTCAGCCTGGGGCCCTGTGCACAGGCTGCTCTGTAGGTGTGTTGAGTGTCACCTCCAGACCCAAGAGGGGTCGGGGGGCATTGCTGAGGCTCCTGCTGAGGCCTGCCCAAGGACAGACAGACAGACACCACCCCCCAAGGCCAGTGTGGACACAGGCCACTGCCCCATGAGGAGACCCGGAGCAGGTGGGGAGTCCGGGTGCAACTCTCGGCTCGGGCTGGGCCATGGTGAACACAAAGCTGCAGGTAAAGCCCCCCACATGACCACCCTGGGCGCCACACCCCTGCCGAGCGGGGCAAAGGTGCGCTCCCCGCCGCTCACATGATGTCAATGAAGAACTCGCAGGGGTTCCCCATGGCCTTCTGCAAGGACTGGCGGCTGCCTGTGAGCTCTGGAGGCACCGAGGCCAGCTCCCGGACGGGTGGGCCCCCAGGCGGGCTGCCCCCCACCATGTATGCCGGGGCCGGCGGGCACAGTGGAGGGAGCCCGGGGGCGGCGGCCGAGGCCTGGCTGCGCGGGCTGCTGCTGCGGCTGAGCTGGCTGCCCGGCCGCTCCCGCCAGCCCCCAGCCCCGCTCCGTGCCACAAGGTCCGACTCGCTGCCGCTGCCCCCAGCCGGCCACTCCTTCTCTCGTGCCAGGCCCTGGCGGCTGCTGCCCCCAGCACTCGGGGCGGATCCGCTGCTTTTGCTTCCTAAGAGTGGAGATGGGGGGGGTGGTCAGGGCCAGGCCCTCCCCGAAATAATCAACCACTGTGGCGGCCACTGTGAGCAGAAATGGGGGACTCCAGGGGGTGTGGGTGTGGATCCCAGCCGTGCAGAGACAAGGGCAGGGCCGGCCCACCCAGGAGAACCAGGGAGCAGCCGTGGCAAGCGAGGACGGGGCAGCAGCAGCAGCAGCAGGCAGGCTGGTGGGGGTGCTGCGGGGGCAGCCTGGGACCCCCAGGCCTCACCCCAACACCTAAAGGCTTGGTCTAGCAAAGGAGAGATGGAGGCCACGGCGTCCCTGTTGGCCCTGGGGCCCCCACCCCTTCTCCGCCCCTGGGATCCTGGCCAGCTGCGCCCAGCCATGCTTGGCCCTGTCCCAGACCACCAGGAAGTGGTGGGGGCCTGGCAACACAGGCCAAGAGGGACGCCGAGAGGATCCCCGGCTTACCGGCCCGAGGTCCACGCCTCTAGTCCTTCAGTCTAACGCTTTGCTCAGCACAAAACAAGGAATAGTGCGAGTTACACACCCAGTGCCGGCCGAGCCTGCAGACGCCCCCACCCCAGGCCTCCCATGGCCCTCAACTGGCCCTCCTCCTCCCGTCCCGCCCTGGGGCCACTGGTGGCCACCTGTGCCTGTCCCTGGCCTCCCCCTCCAAAGCCCCCTTCTCAGGGACCCCCCGGAACCCGCCTAGCCCCACACATGCACAGCTCACGCCTGCCCTGCTGCAGACGCCACGAGGCCGAGGGCATCTGCTCACCGCTGGGTCCCGGGACTGGGCCGTCCAACACCCCCCTGCTCCCGACCCCAGCCCTTCTCCTCCGCCATTCTCCACACAGAAACACCGGCCCCCACACGCATCGCCCCGAGCGGTGGCCCAGGGGCCCCTCCCCTCCCCAGGCAACATGCTCCCCCCAGCACTGGTCCCTGCCTCTCCCCTCCCACACGAGCTCAGCTGCCGAGACCCTTGCTCCCCAGTCACCTCGGCACTTGCCCCTTCTGGAAGGACCCCACCCACGGTCCAAGCACAGAGCTGGCAGGGGGCAGCAGTAAGGGGGCAGGCAGAGCCGGGGGGAGCAGGGCAGAGCCAGGCTGTGGGGGCAGCAGGGGGGAAGGGGGCAGGGCTGGCATCTCACCTTCGCTCTGCTGACTGCCTGCACTGCCGCTGCCGTAGCTGAACCCAGGGTCCGGGTAGGTGGACGGAAAGCAGGGTGGGGGCCCGGGATACTGATAGGGGTAGCCTTGGCCCAGAGGCCAGGGGGCGGCCGGGTGGGGCAAGGGTGCCAGCATGTCCTGATCCGAGGCCCCACTGGAGCCGTTGTTGAGGTTCAAGGCAGCAAGGTCTGGGGAGAGAAGATGGGGCGGGTGAGGGCAGAGCACATCCTCCCGGGGAGCCCGGCCCATGGCCCCCACTCACTGCTGCACAGGTCCCCGAAGACGTAGTAGCACTGCTCGGAGAAGGTCACCTTGTTGACGGTGTGCCGCAGGAAGCCGCGCTTCAGCATGCTGCCTGCGTACCTGCGGGCCTCGCGCCGGTCCCTGAAGCCGTCCACGTGTGCGTACAGCCAGTCCACCACGTCGGCACCTGGCCGGCACCACGGGTGTCACAGCTGCCCCCACCAGCCCGAGCTGGGGGTGACCCGGCTGGCCAGCCCCCACCTGCTGCCGGCAGAGCCACACCGGGCCGGACCGGTGCCCAGGGAGCCGCCCGCCCTGCCACTCACCGATGACAGCATTGGCGATTGTGATCTTGAGCCACATGCGGTCGCGGATCTCCAGACCGGAGTCCGGCAGCTGCATGACCCGGACGACGGCTCCCATGTCACTCTTTACTGTCAGCGGTGCCTCCTCCAACTCTGCAAGGAACGGCTGCCCTGCTCAGCCAGACTGCCGGCAGGGGGAGGGCGAGGGGCAGGGGGCAGGCAGGCGCATGGGCCGTGGGTGGGCTGGGGCAGGAAGGGGTGGGCGGGCAGTCACGGTGGACCTCCAGCCCTGCCCTTTGCTCCCCGTCTGGGCAACGCTGCTGCTGCTGCTGCTGCTGCTGCTGCTGCTGGGGAGCCCCGAGGGACTGGTGTGTGCGCCTGAGCTCCCTGGCTTGGGCGCCTCCGGTAGGGAGCGTGCGGGTGCGCGCGCACAGGGCCGGGCGCGGCGGGGCGGGGGCGCGCGCGCGCGGGAGCCCACTTACGCGGCGCGCCAGGCACAGAGCTCGCCAGCGAGGAGGAGCTGGTGCGAGTGACGGCGCTCGAGCAGGGGCTCGTACCGTAGCGGGGGAGAGCTCCGGTCAGCGCCGCCGTGTGGGACAGCCAGGCGGCAGGGTCAATGGGCCGCACCGGGTCGGCTGGGCCGCGTGGTGACGGACAGACGGACCAACAGACAGGATGGGGACGGAGGGAGCAGACAGGAGCAGAGGAACGAGGCCTTTCAGGCTGGGCCCGGGCGCCGCCCAGCAGCCCCCGCCGAACCGCCCCTCCTCCCACGGCCCCCCCACGACCCAGGAGGCCACTCACCCCTCGGGATGGTGAAGTAGCTCCGAGGAGTCGGGTCCCAGCACTTGGCCACGGTGAGGCTGATGGGTCTGCAGGAGTGGCGGAGCCCCAGACAGGTCTACTAGGCGCCCACCCAGCGCCCCGCCCCAAGCCCCGTCTCCGCCGCCCCTGAGCCCCGCCCCGCCCCCTCCACCCGCCCCGAGCACCGCCCCCTCCACCCCGCCCCGCCCCGCCTCCTACACTCCGCCCCGCCCCTCTACCCGCCCCCGAGCCCCGCCTCCTCCGCCCGCCCCGCCCCCTCCACCCCGCCCCTCCACCCGCCCCCGAGCACCTCCCTCCCTCCACACCCCTCCCCGGCCGCCCGGCGCTCCGCCTCCTCCACCCTCCCGCCACACCCTCGCAACCCCTCCCCGCCCGCTCACCCGCCGCCTCCACCCTCCCCGAGCACCTCCCCCCTCCACCCCCGCCCCGCCCCCGAGCCCCGCCTCCTCCACCCGCCCCCTCCACCCCCGTCCCCGCCCCTCCACCCACCTCCTCCACCCCGCCCCCGAGCCCCGCCCCTCCGCGCCCGCCCCGCCCCTCACCCCGTCTGGGACACGATTTCCCGCAGGACGCGGACCGCGTCGTCGTTGCTCATGTTCTCAAAGTTGACGTCGTTCACCTGGGAGGTGGAGGGCGATCAGAGGGGAGTGGGACGGGAGGGGCCACCCAGCCCGGGAAGGGGCGCCCGGCACCTGCAGCAGCATGTCGCCCGGCTCGATGCGGCCGTCGGCGGCCACGGCCCCGCCCTTCATGATGGAGCCGATGTAGATGCCGCCGTCGCCCCGGTCGTTGCTCTGGCCCACGATGCTGATGCCCAGGAAGTGGTGCCTCTCTGCGGGGCAGGGGGTGAGCCGGCAGCCCGGAGACCCCATGCCCCCCGGGGCCCCCAGCCCCCCGAGGCCCTCACCCATGTTCAGTGTGACGGTGACGATGTTCAGGGACATGGTGGAGTCTGTGATGCTGCTGAAGGAGGAGGCCTGCGGGCGGACGCTAGTGAGTGGCTGTGGCCCGCGAGGACCCCGCCCACCTCCCCGGGGCCCAGGCCCCCCTCACTCGGTCAGTCTGCCGCAGCCGCTGTTTCCGCCGCCTGCGCTTGTGCTTCCGGATGAGCCTGGACGAGGTGCTCTGCTCGGTGGAGCTGCTCAGCCTGGGGGCCACAGGGGTCAGGGAGCACATGGGTGGGGTCACAGGAGGAGGGGAGCATGGGGTTTCGGGGGCACAGAGGTGAGGGCATGGAGGGCACAAGCCCCCTGGGCGACCGTGGGTGTGTGGGCTGTGCGGTGGGAACAGTGCACCCCAACCCCCTTTCGTACAAACAGGAGGGCACAGGGCGTGAGGGCAGGAGGGCGAGATCTGACCTGCAGCCTGCGGCCGGCCGCACCCCCACCCCCCAGAGCCTGAACACAGCAGCACACACACGCAGACCCACACGTTCACGCGTCTGTCCTCGTGGACCCCCCCCCCCCCCCCGCATGAGCCGCCAGCTCGCCCCACACCCCCCAGCCACGCCTCACAGGCCGCATGCTCCCCACCGGCTTGTGCTGCCATCCTCGTCCGAGTCGACGAAGCTGCTGGACTCGAGCTCGCTGCTCATCATGGTGGACGCGCTGTCGGGGGGCTGGCCCAGGTCCCGCCGCCGCTCCCCCCTGGGGTGCCCATTGGTCCGGGAGGCTGTGGGGCAGCGGGGAGATGCTGACCGGGGGGCCCTGGAGGTCCCACCTGGGCAGCTGGGGAGACGCTGACAGAGCAGTCACTGGAGAGCCCGGGGCCTCTTCCCGGGGTCTTAGGGGCCCCAAGTCCAGGAGATGGGGGCAGCGAGGGGAGTTCCCGTGGCCACCCGTCCAGGCCCTGGGTAGCAGGGGTGAGGCGGACTGCACAGTACCTTCCTCGCGGTTCCGGCGGCGGGCTCGCTCTCGCCGGTGGCTGACCAGGGACTCTGTGCCCGTCTCGTTGTCCATCCCATCGCGGCTGCTGGCCACATTTGGGCTGAGCCGACGAGAGGGTGCGCTGGGGCTCTGCAGGACGCGCCCACACCACCCCCCACTCTGGGACCCTGGCCACCGCCTCCTGACCTCTGCCCTCCACCCTCTGCCAGGAGCCCAACCCTGGGTGGGCCGAGCAGACGCAAGCAACTCAGGGGCCCCAGGGCCCGGCCCACCCCCACCCACCGGAGTCCTTACTGGAAGGAGGGGGGCCGGGAGTCCCCGATGCCCCCTGTCCGCTCCAGAGGTGGGGGCAGGTCCAAGTGGCTGTCGGTGCCCTGAGACCCGGCATCCGAGTGGGCGCCCTCGGCCAAGACCAGCTGTGCAGGGACAGCGTGCCACTCAGATCCCACCAGCCTCCGGAAGCCCCCCGCTGGCCCACAGCCCCCCACCTGCCCCCAGACTCCCCACCACCACTGCCAGGGCCAAGTGGCGGCCTCAATCCCCCACAACTTCAGACTCTGGGCCCCCTGCACCCCCAGCTAGGCACCCGGCCCCCAAGGTACACTCCCACGGGGAACCCCTGCCAGGGTCTCTGGGGGCTGGCCCCTCACACTCACCCAGGACACCACTCGGCCATTGAAGCAGGGCAGCCTGGCATTGTCGTCAGAGATCTCCTCCTTCACCACCCTGGGGGGCACACGGTGAGGCAGGGCTGGGCCACCTGCACCCAACGGAGCGCACCTGCCCCCCCACCTGGGCCTGCTCCCCCCACCCGCACCCAATGGAGCTGCATGTGACAAAGCCGCTCCTGCACTCAGGCCTGCGCTCCCCCACACCTGAAGCAGCTGCACCCCAACCTGGGCCTAGCCTGTCCAGGACCCAGGGAGGCCCCATCACACACCCCAACGTCAATAATCCTGCAGACGCACTCCAAAGTCCTTTCTTGGGACCCTCACCACCCTCCTTCTGGCCCCTGGCAGCCCGAGGGAGCCCCAAGAGCCAGTGCTGAGGGACCCAGACCCCTGTCCCCTGGCACCGGTGGTGGAGCTGTGGACGCCCGTTCACCCCAAGCAGCCCCCAGGCCCCTCTGGGGTCTCGGCCTCCCCTCTCACCCCTGGGCGAGTCCCTGGCTCTGGCTCCGGGTCAGGGCACTCGGGTGGGGGAGTGGGAGGGGGTGGCCAGCAAAGCCGGGGGAGGGCAGTGTCGGAAGCCCCCGCACCCCTGCCAGGCCTCCACCGGCCCCTTGTCTCCAGTCACACCCCAGGAAGCCCTCGTTATCCCCACACAGCTCCTGACTCTTCACCCTCCCAGACATTCCCCTGAAGTTCCCACTCAGGATCCTTACTACCCCACCCAGCCTCATGGAAGCCCAAAGGCCCCTCCCCACCTCAGCCAAGCCATGCTCTGCAGCCCCCCAAACTGTCCCCACCCTCCTGGGGACTCAGGGCTCAGCTCCCCCATCCCACACCCCAAACCCATTACCTACCACGTGGGTCTACCTGCCCCCTCCCTGCCTGGCCCAGGCCAAACCACCACCCAGCTGCCCTGCCCCCACTCCGGCCCCTCAGCAGACAATGGGACCACCCACCTGGCGGAGCCCTCCTGCCCCCCACCCCTCAGGGCCAGCCCCCCACCTCCTTCAGGCTTTGCTCAAACGCCCATAAACCAAGTGGCACCCACACTCCTGCCCCCCACCCCATAACACAGCTCATGTAGCACCACGTGACGCGTCCACCTTGCTCTGTGTCCACCTGCCCTGCTGGCGTGAGGAGCAGGCGGCTGCGGCGGCGTCCAGGTACATGGCGCCCGCTGCCCCACCCCGCAGGCCAGCCCCCCAGGGAAGGCGGGAGGGAGGCCGGCTGCAGCCGATGCACGGGGGGCCGCAGCGACCCCTCCCGCAGGCCAGCAGGATGGAGGCAGGGTCCCGAGGGACCATGACAGAGGCCAGTGCAGACGTCACTCCCACCTCAGTACCCAGCACCCATCCCCAAGGAGTGCCCCCCACACGCCCCAGACCCCGGCCGAGGAGCCCCCCACTGCACGGCCAAGTGGGCGCCTCCCTCGGGACCCCTCACCCAGTGCTGCCCAAGTTCTCGGGCCCCCAACACCCTCACCCCACCCCTGCCCCACATCCCCCCCAGGTCCCTGGACTCACTCACCCCTCATGCCTCCACCTGTGTGTCAGACATCCTCCCCACACGCCCAGGGCCAGAGCACCGGTGGGCACCCCAGCGCCTAGCCCCAGCATGGCCCAGAGGGGGACGTGGCCAGGTGCCAGAACAGCCGGGAAGGATGTGGCAGGGAACAGCCTGGGGCTGAAGAGGGCACAGGGGCCCTCCGCTGGGGCCAGTGAGGCACAGACTTGGTCAACAGTTTCAAGGTAGGGGTGAGATCTGGGGCTGGAGAAGGCTGCCCCCAAGCATCCAGGAACCCCACAAGTGCAGGGGCTCATCGTCCAGCCTCTGCTCCCTCGGGCCTGGGTCTCTGGGCAGGGGATGGGCTGCAGTCCCCACCCACCCTCAGGTTGCCCTGCGAGGGGGCACCCCTGCCCCACCTTGGATTCTTGGCGAGATCTCCGTCACCACGGTGGCCCCACCCACCACCCCCGCAGACCCGCCCCAACCAGGAATCTGCTCTGGAGACTGAGCCACAGCTCCGGGACATGCGGCACACCCCAGGCCAGACCCCAAGGGACACCCCAGCAGCGCCCCTAGAAGCCCAGGACCCACCTACCCACACCGCAGTCACCTGCCCTCCAAGGACAAGAAGTTGCCTGCAGGCAGGAGATACACGGGTGACTGCAGTTCTCAAAGAGCATCCAGCTTGCTGGGGGTCCTCAGACCCCACCCTACCCCCAGGCGCTGCCTACCCAAGCCCTGGGGTCCTCAGCTCCCACTGAGCTTTGGGTGGCCTGCTCTCTCCACCTGGCCAGCACCCACCGTCCAACCCCCGACCGCGAGCTGCCACCCCCAAGGATCCCACCCCAGAGGTCACAACTGAACCTTGGGTCTCCCTGAGCCCCTCCCCTGGCACCTGCCGAGCGCTACCGGGGAGGGCAGGGGGGAGCCCAACACAGACATTCCAGGTGCCCGTCAGAACACCCGTGCCCACCAGCAGCCTAACTGGCCGTGGTGCTGGAGCTCAGGAGCCCCCAAGCTCACTGCCCCGGCCCACCCCACCCAGCTTCAGTCACCCCTCCCTTGGGTGACACCCTCCCTGCACCACCAGCCCCCCACACTTGGAACCTCCAGGCTGGGCTGCCACAGGCTCGCCTCCCGACCCTCATCCCAACCCCTGCGGCCCCCCATCGCGAGGAGCCCCCGCCCAGACACAGTTGCAAACCTGGGCCGCGGGGAATGCCCTGGAGCCCCCAGCCCTCCCTGTGCTTCTCCCTGACAGTCTGGTCACCCAAACGTCCCCCCGGCCCTGAAGCCGCAGAGTGGCCGGAGCTATTCTGCCCAGGAAGTACATTTCCAGGAAATGGCCTCAATGTCAAAGTCCCAGGCCACGGCTGCACACAAGGGCACGGGCTCGCCTGAGGGTGGCCGGGTGCACCTGCTCCGCCGACAGGGCCAGCGGGCACCACCCTCACCCCTCCCAGCGCTGCACTCGGGTTACCTGGGGCTGTGCGGGGTCAGGGCTCAGCAGCCAGGCAGCCTCCCGCCCTCAGTTCCAGCGGCCGCTCTGCACCAGCGAGAAGGGCCCCTTGCCCAAGACACCACACCAAGACTGGGTGCAGACGCCAACCCAGGTGCTGCCTGGGGTCAGCAGGTGGCTCAGGCGGCTAGGCAGGGACACGGCCCCACGGCCAGGAAGCCCAGGGCAGGACGGAATGCACTGACCCCCTGTGGGCCCCAGCGACCCGCCCTGTAGGTCCCTGGATCCTGGGGGCAGGGGGAGCCTGTCTTGAGCTCCTGGAAACTTCTGTAGACCCCAGCAGACAGACGCCTGTCCCGGCCCAATCTACTCTCCCATCCTGAACAAGGATCCATCCGGTGGCTGGGGTCTCTGTCCTCACCCCAACTTCCCCCAACCCCACCCCTGGAAACGACACACTCTCCGGACCCACCCTGCTGTCCCTCCTGAGCCCCCGAACCTGACCCTGGACAGGGGCCAAGGTGGGCCTGTGGGAAGGGCCACTCTTGACTTGCCCCGGGCCAGACCTTGACGGCAGGTCACGTACACCCGGCACACACGGCCAGGCCCCCACCGGCGGAGAGGCCCGGACCCTCCCGAGCCCCCGCGTCCGGGGCTGTCGAGCTCCTGGGCACCTGCAGGCGGGCACCCGCGCCACTCCGGGCGCCCCAGGCAGGCCCCGGGCGCCCGGGCGCAGCTCCCAGGCCCGGCAGGGCGCAGACAGGTGCGCTGACCCCCGCGGAAGGGCGGCCCCGCGGGCGACTGACCCGAAGTCCTGGTCCATGGACTTGAAGAAGAATTTGTAGGCGTGCACCGGCCGGTTGCTGAGCACGTTCTTGAAGTCGGCCAGCGTGACGCGCTCGGGGGCCACGGGCAGCTTGACCAGGTACGGCGTCTCCTCCTCGTCCAGGTGGTAGATGATCTTGGTCTCCGCCATGCCGCGGCCCGGGACGCGGGGCGCGCTCCCCGCCGCCGGCCTGCGCCCCGCCCGGCCGCCGCGCCGCCTCCTCGCGGCCCCGCCCGGCCGCCCAGGCCCGGCCCGCGGCCCCGGCGCGCCGCCCCCGGCTCCCGCTCGGGTCCCGGCTGCTGCCCCGCGGCCCGCGCCCGCCCATCCGCCCCCGGCCGCCGGGGCCGCGGCGCGAGGGGAGCAGGCGGGAGGGCCGCGCTCGCCCGTCGGGCCGCCCCCCGCGCGTCCGTGCGTCCGGCCGCCGCGCCTGCCCCGCCCCGCGCCGCCGCCGCCGCCGCCGCCGCCGCCCCCTCGGGCCGCGCGCAGTTAAAGGGACGGCCCGAGGCCGAGGCCCGAGGCCCGAGCGGAGCCGCCGGGGGAGCCCGAGAGCGCGGGGGCGTGGCTACGACGTCACCGGAGGTCGCGGGGCGGGGCTGCGACGCACGGGCGACCGCGGGGGCGGGGCTGCGCAGGCGCGGGCGGGCGTGACGTCATCGGGCGGGGCGCTGGCGCACCGGCTCGGCCCCTCCCCCGGGGCGCGCGCGCACTCACCGGCCCGACTCTCGGCGCGGGCCTCGCGGAGACGAGCAGGTGGAGGGGCTCGGCCAGCCCCGCGCCCCGCCCCGCCCCTCCTGGGGAGCCACCGCGATGCCGCGACTTCGCCCTGCCCGGGGTCTCGGTCCTGCGGCGCCTCCCGAGGAGTCCTACACCCCATGGGCGCGCAGAGCCCGGAAGCGCCCGGGGCACCGGGGCGGCCTGCGGGGCCCGACGGGAAGCCCAGGATGCTCTGCGTCCCGGCTGGGGTCGGGGTCCTTGGCCCCTCCCGCCCCCACGCCAGCTCCGAGTTCGCGCGTCCTCTGCCGGGTCCCACGGCGGCTGCGAGGGCTGCCTGTGTGAGCGCGTCAGGGCGGCCGCTCGAGGTGCCAGGCAGGGGTCAGCGTCCGCAGGTGAGAGCTCCCGCTCCCACGTGTGCACCGAGGTGTCCAGGGCTGGCAGGGGTCCACACGCGCGCGCCCGCGGGGCCGGGCTGGAGCGCATCCCGCGCCCCAGGGGAAGAGCGACGGGGCCGCTAGGGGGAGTCCCTGGCTGGCCACAGCGGAGGCCCCAGGCAGGGAGCAGCGGGTGCCGACCCTGGCCACCCATCCCAGGCACCCCTCCCCCTCGAAGCTGGGGAGCTCTGGGTCAGCGGGGGTTGGGGGGACCCCATCAGTCCAACTCTGACCCGAGGGGCCAGGCTGGGAGCCATCCCCCAGAGCAGCCGAGGTCCAGGGTCCTGACTCCTGTTGCCCTCAGCTCTGATGGGGAGAGTGGGCAAGGCTCGGCTGAAGGTGACCTCGGCCAGCTTGGTCACCCACCTCTCCCCCCAGGGTTTGGTTTCCCCAGAGATAGACTGAGGAAGCCAGGCAGGATGGCCTCCAGGAAGTCTGCCATGCTCTCTGCTGGGTGCCCCAGGAAGAAAGTGCCATGGCCTTGGGGCTCCCCGCGGCTGCTGGCCAGGGTTTGCTGGTGGCACACAACCAGATGAGGGGCCCCTGCCCTCCAGCCCCTGGGGCCTCCCTCTTACCTGACACTCAGCCCAAGTCGTAAGAGAGCTGGAGAGGCTGGCAGCAGAGGCCTTCTCAGAGCTGCACTGTGGTCAGGGTCTCCTCCACTGCCTCCCCTTCCCCATCCAGTCCTCCAACAGGTGACAGCCCTGTGTCCCACTCTGAGGACCTCATCCTCCCTGCACATCTCAGCGTCTGTCCAGAAGACCTCAACTCATACAGCACCCCCCCGTGCTTGTTCCCGCCAACATGTGTCTCTCCCCACGTGCAAATATGAGGCTCTGAAAGTCCACCCCCAGGAGTAAGCAACGCATAACTGGCTCCAGTGTCACTGCCCCCAGGGGACTTGCTCCTAGGAGAACCAGACCCAAACCTTCCTCTCAAAGGCATGGGGTGACAATGGGGGTACTTTGGAGGAAGGCGTCTGAGGGTTCCCATGGCCCAGTTCCAGCCCCCGGAGAGACAGAGGAGCAGCTGCAGAGGCAAATCTGGGACCAGGATCTGAAAACCAGATGTGGTCTTTATTGTGACAGTGGCAGTTCTCCAGGAGCAGAGGTGGGGTGCTGGGACTGGCAGAACCATCTTCACCCCTCCCCTGTCCTCGGCCTGAAGCAGAAGCCAGTGTGGCCCCAGCCTCAGACTCCAGCCCAGGGACAGGCTGCAGGGACATGGTCAGGGTCAAAAGTCACTTGGAATCTGGTGACTGTCAGGGCAGCTCACTGGAAACAGGGCTGATAAGGGGGGTTGAAAGCAGAAGAAGGGGCAACACGAGGCCCAAAGCAGCACAGAGGGGCATCTGCCCTGGGCCTGGAGAAGGCCAAGTCCTCAGACCATGTGCAGAGCAGGTGGCGGCCCAGCTGGGGCTTGGGGTCACCCACATCTCAAGGCACCCTTGCGAGCTCAGGCTGCAGCAGGGGCTGAAGAAGCTTAGGGTGCCGAGCCCGGGGCTGACCCCCAGGTCCTCTGAGGCTGCGGGCTCCACTGAGCCCCCTCCAGGAGCGCCTTCCTGCCCCAACTCTGCAGAGGCAGCCTCCCAGCCCCCAGGGAGCAGAGGCAGGGAGGGACGGGGGGCTTGGTGAACATGGGCAGAGTCTTGACAGTGACAAGGGAGTTGGGGAGGGGGTGCAGCAGGGCCACCAGTGAGCACAGGGACAGCAAGGCTGGAGGCAGGGATGGTAGCCTCATGCCGGCCGAGAGTCCCAGGGAGCCCACGCCTGCTTCAGAGGATTAGTGGGCTACTGGAAAAGGGATCTGGAGGGACCCACACTGCACCAGTCCAGGCCAAGTACCAGGAAAGCGGGACCAGCCGCTGGAGGGGTCCAGGTGGCGCAGAGCACCTGACGGTCAGTGGGACGTCCTCCGGGGTGGACAGAGAGGAGTCGGCAGAGCTTCTGGCCCAGCCAGGAGCCCAGAATCGTTTTATTTGCAGTATTCCTTCCTGAACTCTGCAGGTCAAAGGAACAGGCTGGGATCTGCTCCCTATACCTTCCTCTCAGTGGGTTCCTCAGGGCAGATACCCCACAGGACTTCCCAGGGACTGGAGCACAGAGGAGACGGGACTCCTGACTGCGGGGTGCAATGACTTCAGGGGACCCTGAGAATGGGAGGCCTAGGGCTCCACCTGGGCTTGGATACGGAACGGGGCAGGGGAGGCAGGGAGGGGGCCCCCTACCAACCACTCACCTTTGTCCAAATCAATATTCTTGGCAGGCAGGGGGCCGTGGGCCAGCTCAGCTCTCTCCTTCAGAATGTTGTTTTTGTAATCTGGTGTGGGGAGAGAGTGGGGTGAGAGGCCCCCCAGACATGGGTGTCTCCCCCGCCAGCCCAGGAGCCCTGTAGCCCACCTCACCTAGTGGGATCTCCTCACTCCTGTAAAAGGCCTGGTCGCCTGTGGCCACAGCAAACTCGGCCAGGTTCACAGCCTTCCTGGAGGAGGGGGCCGTGGGGGAGGTTAGGGCGGGGGATCGCGGGGAAGGGTCTGGGCCCCAGGCCAGCGGGAGGGCACACTCACCCCTTGGACTTCCCCGACTTCTTCTCCGAGTATTCATAGCCTGCAGAGGGAGACACGTTGGGGGCAGCCTCACGCCTGCACAGCGCTCCCACCCAACCCAGGAAGCCCCTCCAGTGGGCACACGGGTCACGGCGCCCCAACCCCACCTCTGGAAGGCCGTCCTCTCTTCCCACCCTCAACCCTCTGCTGCGCACAGCACCCCAGCTCCGGAGGCCCCCGACCCCCTCACCACCACGCCCCTCCTCACTCCCGCCCTCACCTCCGACCCCCGCCCTCATGTCCTCGCCCCCTCACCTCCGCGGCGCCGCGCGCGGGCGGCCAGGACGACAGTGATGAGAAGCAGGATGAAGAGCAGCAGCGTGGCCAGCACGTAGCCCAGCTGCTGGAAGAAGTGGGCCCGGCCCTCGGGCACGATGACGTTGATGACGCTGCGGCCGCGCGCCAAGGTGGGGTCTGCGGGGGCGCAGGGACAGCGTCGGGGGGGCGCGGGGCGGCGGCCCCTCCGGGTGCCCCGCGCAGCCCCAGCCCCGCGCCCCCGTCCCCCGAGCGGCCTCCCGCACCTGGGCCCGAGGCGCCGCCGTGGCCGGAGCCGTTGCCCGGCCGGTCCCGCGGGGGCGGATCGGCGGCGGGCTCGGTGACGCTCAGGTGGAAGACGCGGCGCTCGTGCAGGCCGCAGTAGTGGTGGTGCAGGTGGCAGGAGTAGGTGCCCTCGTCGGCCGGCTCCAGCGGGTCGATGCGCAGCGAGAAGTCGCCGCGCGCGAAGGCGTCCGCCCCCACGGCCACGCGCTCGCGCAGGAAGGGCGGCCCGTAGGCGCGGCGCTCGCCGGACGCGTACAGGTCGAGCAGGCGGTCGGCGCGGTCGTGCGGCACCCCTGGCGGCTGCCGGTCCCAGTGCACCACCTGCTGCGCCTCCTCCAGGTGCCGGTCGGTCCACACGTGCGCGCGGTTCACGCACGTCAGAAGCGCCGGAGCGCCGCGCAGCACGGCCAGCACCTCCTTCTCGCCGTCCCAGTGCGCGCCGGCGGCCCGGGCTGCGGGGCGGGGCGGGGGTCACGGCGAGGCGGGGGCGCGGCCAGGGCTGCGGGGCGGGGCGCGGCGAGGTGGGGGCGCGGCCAGGGCTGTGGAGCGGGGCGGGGGTCAACGGCGAGGTGGGGGCGCGGCCAGGGCTGCGGGGCGGGGCGGGGGTCACGGCGAGGTGGGGGCGCGGCCAGGGCTGCGGGGCGGGGGCGCGGCGAGGTGGGGGCGCGGCCAGGGCTGCGGGGCGGGGGCGCGGCGAGGTGGGGGCGCGGCCAGGGCTGCGGGGCGGGGGCGCGGCGAGGTGGGGGCGCGGCCAGGGCTGCGGGCGGGGGTCACGGCGAGGTGGGGGCGCGGCCAGGGCTGCGGGGCGGGGCGGGGGTCACGGCGGGGCGGGGGCGCGGCCAGGGCTGCGGGGCGGGGGGCGCGGCGAGGCGGGGGCGCGGCCAGGGCTGCGGGGCGGGGCGCGGCCAGGGCTGCGGGGCGGGGTCACGGCGAGGTGGGGGCGCGGCCAGGGCTGCGGGGCGGGGCGGGGGTCACGGCGGGGCGGGGGCGCGGCCAGGGCTGCGGGGCGGGGCGCGGCGAGGTGGGGGCGCGGCCAGGGCTGCGGGGCGGGGCGGGGGTCACGGCGGGACGGGGGCGCGCGCAGGGCTGCGGGGCGGGGGCGCGGCGAGGTGGGGGCGCGGCCCGGGCTGCGGGGCGGGGCGGGGGTCACGGCGGGGCGGCAGGCGGCTCACTCACGGTCGTCGGTGACCTCGAGGCGGACGGCCAGGCTCTCGTACAAGTGGCAGTAATGGTGGTGCAGGTTGCACGTGTACAGCCCCTCGTCCGTCTCCTCCGCCGCTGCAGACCCGGGAGACGCCCTGCGCGGTGAGCCCCCGGTCCGGCCCTCGGCACCCGCCCGCGCCCCCGAGCCCGCTGGTCCCCGGGGCCCTGCGCTCCAAGCCCCTCACCGCGGATGAGAAGCGAGAAGTTGCCGTCGTGGAAGGCGGAGGGCGGCAGGAGGAGGCGGCCGCGGTCGCGCGGCTCGTACACGCGCTGCTCGCCCGCCGAGTACATGTCCACCAGCCGGCGCGCGGGGCCCGGGCCGCCGCTGAGGTCCCAGTGGACCACGCGCTGGCGGTCGTGCAGCCGGTCCTGGGTCCACACCATGCGCGGGCTCTGGCAGCGCAGCACAGCCTGGGCGCCAGCTGCCCAGTGCACGGCCGACTCGGACACCACAGAGCTGTCGGCGGTCGCCGGCCCCGTAGCCCCTGGGGGAGGGGGTCAGTGAGGGAAGGGGAGGGCCCGAGGGGAGCTACGGCTGGGGCCAGCAGGAAGGCAGGGGACTGGTGGGCTTGGGGGGAAGGTGAGAGGGCCTGGCCACAGGGCCCCGGGGTCACTAACCTGAGGTCAGAAGGACGGCGGAGCCTGGAAGAGGGGGGAGAGAGTCAGAGGGGAGGAGGAATGGCAGTGCTCTCCTCCGGCACCACCAGGGGAGCCCCCTCGGGTCCCTGGTCCCTCATATGGCCGGATGAGGCAGGTGCTGGGATGATGGGGGGGGCGTGGATGAAGGTGAAGTCAGGATGGGGTCTCCTGTGGGTGGGCCCAGGGCTAAGAGGTGGGCTGGTTCCAGGGTGCTTGCTTGTCACCGGGGGCCACCGTTCCTTCCACCCCAGGCTGACGGTGTTCCAACACCTGAGGGCTGAGCCCAAACAGGGCTGGTTCTGGGGCCGCTGGGTGAGATCACTGAGGAGCTCCTGCTGCCCCCCAGTCCCCCTCCCCGGGGTGGCCCCTGCACCTGCCGGGGCCCTCAGAGGGTCCTCAGACTATGGCAGCCCCTGCCCCCCACCCGGGGCAGAGGACTGGAACCCAAGAATGCTGGATGTGTGTGGGACCCTGTGTCTGCTACCCCACAGGCCTGAGTTCCCGCTCCGGGCTGTGGCTGAGCGCCCGGGACGGAGGAATGTGCCGGGTCAGCAGGCAGCCCCGGGAGGGCTCAGGGGGCCAGGGAGCGCCAGGGTAGGGTGGGGAGCCGCCAGACCTGTGATCCCCAAGTCTGCCAGCTGGCTTCGGCCCCCTTCCCCTTCTCACAGCTCCAGCTCCCACTGTGGGGAGAGGCACAGACCCAAGGGGCCTCCCCAAGTCCCACAGAGAAGGGGGTGCATGAGGCACCCCAGCAGGAAGCCTCCTGCCCACTTCTTGGTCCTGGCACCCTGTGAAGGGAAGTTCTGGTGGAGGTCCCCCACCCGCTGGGGTCCTAGGTGGGGCTTCTCGTGAGCTGCCTCCTTAGCACCCCCAGACCCAACCATTCCCTGCGGGGCGCAGGGGTTGAGCCCAGTTGGAGGCGGCTTTGCCCCAAACGTGAACTTGCTCAGACCTACAGGCCGCCAGGAGCCCCTCGCACCCTCCCAGGCCCCCACCCACCCACACTCACCCTGCAGAAGCACAAGTTTCCAGAGTAGGACACGGGAGCGCAGCTCCATGGCGCCCGCCGGCCGCGCTTTGTCTCGGCTCTAACTCCAGAAAAACAGCACCCCCCCCCCAGCCTCTGCGGTGACGTCACGGAGCCCTGGGCCGGGACGCTGGCTGCCTGCGGACCACCCCTTGGCCCGCCCCGGCCGTGGCCTCCCCAGCCCGGGCTGGTGGGCAGGGAGGGGCGGGGCCATGCCCCCCACGCCCCCTCTTTTGCTTGGGTCATGGGGGGGCCAAGCAGGAGTGGGGCTCGCGTTTCCCCTGGGTCCTTGCAGCCCCTGCTCTCTGCCTGCTGCAGGTGAGTGGAGGGTGTCAGTGCAGGGACCCCCGGGGACCCCCGCCCCCCTGCCGGCAGAGGGCCTGTCCCTCTGGCCCCATCAGCATCGCTTCTCGGTCAATCTTTAGGGCCCAGAAGGCGCCTGCGGAGGGACGCACGAGAGGACCACCCCGCTCCTGCTGGCCTGGCCACGGGGCCTCCAGCCTGGGAGTTAGCGCGCGCGCACACACACACACACACACACACACACACACACACGCCCGCACCCCGTCCTCAGAAGGCACAAATTTGAAACTCTGGGAAAATGTACAAAGTCACGTAAACAACTGTGAAATGACAGAGCACTCGCTGTGCACTAAACCGCTCCTTCTCATCAAGCAAACCTCAAGAAAGGAGAAAAACCCCAGAGAACCACAAAGCGTCCTCAGTGCATTTTCCGACTGTGCATTTGGACCGAATCCTCATCGCGGCGCCAGTGGCCGCTGGCCCGGGGTCTCAGCCCTTGGACCCTGTCCTGGTCCCCAAGACCCCAGAGGAGCCAGGAGCCCAGCCCCAGCCATGACCCTTGGGTCACTGCCGCGAGAAGGAAGTCACTGCTGCTGCAGCGAGAGGGGGTGAGGGGTGACAGCAGGAGGACCGGCTGTGAGCACAAGGGGTCCTCCCCCCACGCCTGCCCACCACCAAGCCTCCCGGACTTGACAGGACCAGGCCTGGGCGGAGCTCCTTTTCCAAACTGGAACCAGAACAGGGTCTCGCCACTCCCCAGGCCCCGCCCTGGGCCTTTCATTCTGGAGAAACAAGCCCTGCTGGCCGGCCTGGAGGCTGCACTCGCCTCCGTTCTTCCCAACTGGGTTATATCAGCTCTGTGGCTTCCCCTGCCCCTCCTCCTACTGCCGTCTGTCCCACTGCCCAGCCTTGCTTCCGTCTGTCTTTCCTTGGTCTGCCCTCGGGGATTTGGCCTCTTGCTGTCTCCTATTCTCTCTCTTCCCTGCAGAGGGAGGTGGCAGCCAAGGAGGAGCTGCCCCTCGGGTCTGGGGAAGAGCCGGCTCCAAGTGCAGGGTCACTGGCAGGGGTCCGGGGGTCAGGAGGAGCCTGGGGTCACACCTCTGCCTCGGGCCAGGGTCCCCTCCCTCCCAGGCTCTGTGTGCTGAGGTTCCAGGGGGCCTCTGGCTGCAGACCCAGCCATCGGCTCAGCCTGGTGCAGGCCCTGCAGAAGCTGGGGCTACCGGCCCGGGGGCAGCTGACCCCTGAGGCCCCCGGGCGAGGGTGGGCAGCAGCCATGGCGCCCTCTTCCCAGCCCTGACTCTGCTTCTTGAGAACAGCGAGAGCCTCCACTGCCCCCTCCCACCCACTCTCCTTGGCAGGAAATAGCCCTGGGTGAGAGCCGAGGCCCAGCAAGCCGCGGGCCGGGCGCAGGCCCCCGCCTCCCACAGCCGGGGCCTCTCCTGCCCCCGCCTCGGCTGGAGCCGGCTGCCCCGGGCCTGGGCTCGCTGGGCATCGCTGTCCCTCCAGGGACAGACAGATGTCCGCCGCTGACATCGTCATGTCCCACCCCGGCACACTTCCAAGCCCCACCAGGCAAGCCGGGACCCCATTCCCCCAGGAGGTGTGGCCTGCGAGGCAGGGTCAGCAGGAGCTGGAAAAATCCGATTCTGGCTCCTGTTCCCAGTGACTCGGACATTCCAGGCAGCCCAGCTCACTGGGAAGGAAAACCACAGGCGCTTGGAGGCCCCGGCACACACGCACACACACACATTCACACTCACACGCACGGCCAGACACACAGCCTCTCTCTCTCAGCTGGTTCCCCGAGAGACACAGCACACAGGCGCCAGCCCACAGCGGGCACGAGCACCTCTGTGAGCCCTCGGGGCGGGGGGACACAGGGCAGACCCTGTGCTGTAATAAGGTTGTTTCAAGTGTGAACCTTCGAGAAGGACACGGGGCAGGGGCCCCCGAGGGACGGGCACGGCTCACAAGTCGGTGACCAGGCAGCACCCGGCCGTGCCAGTGCAGCAGGGGCTGGGACAACGGGGGGAACGCGTGGGGCAGGGTCTGGCTTCCCGCCAGCGAGGCGTTTAAGTCCCGGAGACACGTGGTGTGACCGAGACAGGAAAACCGAACCCAAGGTGGTCGGTTTGGAGCTGTTAGGCTTGACACGAAACACAAGGAAAACAGCCTCTATGGAGGCCCCGTGGGAGCGCAGTCCTGAGGTGACCCCACTCCCACCCCCGAGTCCACACCCGTGGCGGGAGCTGCGCCCGTGCCAGGGTCCCTGCCTCGGCCGAGGCAAGAGGAGGCCCCTGTGAGTGCAGCTCCGTCGTGGCAGAGGGACGAGGAGGGGCCTCCGGGAGCTGACCGCCGGTGAGAGAACAGGCCTCCGTCCCGCACCCCGAATGAGATGGAAAAGAGCCGCGGGCCCCGGTGTGGCTGGCGCCCCGACTTCAGTCAGGGGACCCTGAGCTGTGCCAGCCCAGCAAAATGCATCCAGACTTCACCCCACGGAAACCAAGACAATGCTTCCTAAATTTGTGGTGGTTTGTTATTCAGCGAGAGACCGCTACCACTGTCTTCCAGAACGAGAGCAATGCAGAATTTAGAAAGGCAGGAGCCACGAGGCTTCCCGGGAAGCCAGAGTGGCCGGTTCGGGGTTGGCTGTGGGCAGTGCGGTGAGGCGGCCAACTGCCACCCCCAGGTCCCCCCGGGTGTCACTAGGGCCTGTGCTGGCCCAGAGGCCCCGTGTGTCGCAGACCCCGAGTGCTCCCCGTCCCCCGCAGCTTCCCCGCAGGTCTGGGAGGGGCCGCCTGCCGTGTGGGGGTCCTTCCGGAGTCTTGATGTCGGCCAGGCTGCAGCCCCCCTCCACTTGCAGGGGCCCGAGGCCCGGGGTGTGTCGGGGCAGCAGGCTGCGGACGGGGGCTCCAGACACTCTTCTCCCGGGTCCCCAGGATGCCTGGCCTGGGACCCCCGAACCGCGGGCGCCGAGACTCGAGGCTGCAGCTGAGCTCGGCGGAAGGTCACGGCTGCGACTGACAGAAACAGGACCTTGAGGAGCAGCCCGCCCTCCGTCCCGAGGAAACGTCAAGGATTCGGGACCCTGGCTGGCGCCTTTTGGTCCCGGGGGCTGGACGAGATCCCCTCCTTTCTGCTTGGCTTGGACTGTTCATGTGGGTGCAGCAAGGGGGGCAGTTGCCATAAAACGGGGCCAGGTGGCTCAGACTCGAGGGCTAACTCCGGAGTTTTTAATCCCTTTTTTCATGCCAGAAATACTTCTTCACTTGTCGTTCCTCATTCACCACTTTTGGAGTGAAGAGCTGAGAGCACCAGCTTCTCCTCACCAGAATTTGCCTGTGGTGCCCACAGCCGTGGGGCCCCTCCGGGCACCCCCACATCCCTGGTGGATCGGGGTGCAGGCCAGGGGTCCACAGGCTGCAGCTTCCCGGGAGGCCCAAGCGTGCTGTTTCCGTGTGGGAAGGGGGTCGGCAGGGTCTCCTCGTCCTGGCCAAGAGGCCCAGCCTGTAAATGTGGCACTTCTGGCTCTGGTTACGAATGTGGTTTATCCGCTTTACCCTGACGGGAGAGAGGAGAGATTCATCCTGCGCCTGCGATCTGCCCCTGGGGTGCTTCTCCTTTAGGGGAGCCTGGCCGTGAGCGTGCGGCTTGAGGACTTTCTGGGGGGGCTCTGCCCGGCCACACCCCCATAGGCAACCTCTGCATGGAAACCAGATCTGCACAGGTGTCACAGACCCCTGCCCTCACCAGCACCCCGAGTCCCCCTGCAGCCGCCTCATGGACCCTGCAGCATGGCACGTCCCCACTTGCACCCTGAGGAGCAGCCGATCCCTAGACCAGCGAACCCCCCTGCTGCCCAAGGTGGGGTGCTGAGCCACTGCTTCAAGTGCCCCTGTGGCCTCCAGCTCCTGACCGGCCCCTGCCTGCCACAGGGCACCCGGCCACCTCCCCGGAGCCGGGGGGCTCAGCACAGGCCCCGGCACTGCAGCCCCCCGATGGCGCCCCAGCCCGGCAGGTGAGGCCGGTGAACATGCGGCATTACGTCCCGAGGATCTGCGGTGCTCCTGGGGGTTCACTGGCTTTACAGCTATACTAAGATTCCCGTGTGTTGTCTTCTGAATTCTGAGGGTCAGGTGGCACAAGACGCCATCTGCAGACTGCACAAGTAAACTTGCGAACCTGAGCATCACAGTCTGTCCCCTGGAGTATCTGCAGTCAGGAACCCCGACGGGGTCCTGGAGCCGGCGCCCTTTGGGTC
>NC_051308.1:246776658-246844473 GCF_015220235.1 Choloepus didactylus
GTGGCCAGAGGGGGGGCGGCCGCGCGGGGCTGCCGGCGCTGGCCGAGGTCCAGCCGGTGCAGGGAGCGCAGGTTCTCCTGGGCGAACTCGTCGAGCGCCTCCAGCTGGCGGCGGAGGGGTCCCGGCCTGGGGGCACAGGGCAGGATCCGGGGTCACTCGGCAGAGCCCTCACCTCCTCGGGCACCGGGGGCTCTGCCGCAGGGCCACGGCCTCTGGGCGCCTGGGGCCTCCCCAGTGGAGCCTGTGCAGGGTCCCCGCAGCCCCTGGGGCTGCAGCATGAGGCAGCCCCTGCCTGGCCCAGCCCTGGGCACCCCCCACCCGCCTTTGCTCCTGCTGCCTCCAGCCCAGGGTGTCCTGGGTGTCCCCTTCACCCGGCCGATGCGTCGTCAGTCTCGGCTGCAGGCTGCTCTCTGGGAAGGCCCCCTACCCCAGGCCCCCCAGCTCAACTCACCCTTGTGTCTTTAATGCCCGCCATCCCACACCCTGGGCGGGAGACCGAGCGGTCCCGGCTGGGCCTGCCCCCACCCCGGCTCCCATGAAACATGGCCCTCCCGCTGCCCCACGCCGCCCTCACCGCAGCGGGTTCAGGTCGCACAGTGTGACAGCCGGGAAGAGCTTGCGCTCAGAGCGCACGGCCACGGTCATGAGCACTGGGCGGTGCCAGTAGTCGGCAAAGAGCAGCGCGAACTGGCAGTAGAGGGCCCCCAGCGCCCCCAGGAACAGCAGCCCCCATACTGCCGTCTTGAGGCGGTTGCGGCTGGAGCAGACGAGGCGGATGGCACCGTGGATGGTGGCGTTGGAGCAGAAGAAGGCAAGCAGCTCGGAGAAGGAGCTGGGCAGCTCCACCAGCCCCTCCTGGGGCGGTGGCCGGGACGCGGGGGGCTGCTGGGTTCCCAGTCCTGCACCGGCCGCTTGGGCCCCGGGTCCAGCCTGGGTGGACAGGTGGCCTCAGCAGGACCCCAACTGGGACATCCGGCTTCCCTGTGACCCCTGAGACCAGGGGGCCCTCGGCCACCAAGGGAGAGGCCCCCTCGGAAGCCGGCCCGGGCCCCGTCCTGCTCCCACCCCCTGCGGCGTCCGGCCACCCCACGGACCTGCCCTGGGCATGTCTTATCAGAGCCCAGCCTGGGCAGTGGGAGGACAGGGGACAGCGTCCAGGCCCGACCTGGCTGTGCTTGCAGGTGGACTCAAGGCTGGGCAGGGCTGGGAAGCTGTCCCCACGTGGGGCAGGCGACCTGGAGAAGGGGTGGGCCTGGGGTCCAGCAAGCCTGCCCAGAGCGGGGGTCCCAGGCTGTGGGGGCCTGGGCTGACTCCCCTCTCTCAGCTGCAGTCCCCTCCACCAAGCCCGGCTGGCCAGCAGGGCCCGGCCTCTTTCCTTGGGACTGACCCAGCCGGGTGGCTCTGGCCCAGTCCGGCCTCTCCGGGCCAATGGTCAGGCCTGAGCTTCACTGTAGGGTCTAGGGCAGGGCAGTGTCCACCGAGCCGAGCCTCCGGGGACGTCCCTTTCGCAAACCTTGGGCTTTAAGACAAGGTAGGCAGGGGATGGGCAGCCAGCTGTGGGTCCTGAGGGTCCCCATGGAAATGGGTCCACTGCTGGACCCTGGCTGGGGCTTGCCTGTCCCCCCACTCTGCCCCGGAGGCTCCCGGTCCCCCCGGCTGGCTGAGCACTCCCTGGACAGACCTGGACCCAGCACATGGACAGGCCGGCCACCGTGGAGCCCCAGCCAGGCCTGCCTCCAGACACGCTCCAGGTCACGTACGCCTGCTTCCTGGGGACTTTCGTGCTTCACCACGTTGGCCCAGCCTCCCTGCAGCTGGGGTGCAGCCTGCCAGGCTCCGCCAGCTGTTCAGGCCCTGGAGGCCCCGGCAAGGGGATGGGCAGGGGGAGGCGTCTGCAAGTCTCAGGAAAACATGTGCCCTGTCCTGTATCCCAAACAGGCTGATCACGTGAGCTCCGGGAACACGCATGTCAGCGCAAGCCAGCAGCACTGGAGCCCCCCCAATCCAGGGCCACCCACATGGGAGCTGTGCCAGCTCAGGGCACTGACCATGGCCCCCAAAGCCCAGAGCTGTGCCCAGACCTGCGTCCCCAGGCCTGCACTGAGCCCTCCCAGGTACGGCAGGGCTGATCACTGCACTCTACTGGTGAGGCAAAGGAGGCTCCGGAAGGTTCCATTTGACTCCAGTATGCTTTTCCTCTCCACCTAGAGATGTAGCCCAGACCGGCCCCCTCCCGCAGAACTGGGGCTGCTGGGCAGGAAAGGGGGACTCCGGAGAGGGGCTCTCAGGGGCCAATCGGAGCCACCAGGGCTGCCCTGAACGGGGCTGGAAAGCTGGAGGCTGCAGGTACAGAAGCCAACACGCCCCTCCTGCCTGCGCAGACCAGGCCCCGTGGGCCACACGCCGGGTAGGGCTGGACCCTCCTCCCCGCGGGCTCCGTGTGCACCTGCCCGCTGTGTGCCCGCAGGTCCCCGGGTCCCGAGAGGCCTCTGGCCTCACTTCTGTCTCTGCGCACCCCAGGGGCCCGGCATGGGGGTGGCCTGACCCCCCACCAGCCCCAGCCCCCATCAGGCACCCCCAATACCTCAAGGCTGGGGCCTCCGCGGGCTGGTGCCTCCATTTGCCTGTCAGGGGTGGCGGCTGTGGCTGCAGCTCCAGCGATGACAAACAGGCTGTGGCCCTGGGCCGGCCGGGCAGCCTCCCATTTATACCAGCCAGGCAGGGCGGGGGCCTCCGGGGGCAGGGATGCCGGTGCCTTCCCAGGGTGGCCTGCCCTGTGGCGAGGTCTGGGCCCCGGACCCTGCCTGGAGGTGGAGGAATGAACAACTGCAGGAGGGAGAAGAGAGGTCCGGGCTGAGCTGAGACCCCTGGGGGGCCCACCCTGCCTGAGCAGCCCCTCTCCGCTCCTGCTCACCCGACTCCCACCCGCCCCTGGCCTGGCCCTGGGCCCTCCTGGCTGCCCGCTCTCCACCGCCTGCCTGCCCAGGGGCTCACGGGTGTCCCAGGTGTTTGTGGTGGAGGGGACGCAGGTGGTGGGTGGGGCTGGCCCGGCTGCTCCCAGAGTCAGGTGTCCCGAGGGACAAGCCAGCAGCTGTTAGATGGACACCGATTGCGGGAACAGCCTGGAGCCCTGCAGCTCGCTCTCCCCGTTGGCTGCCATGACTGCCACCGGCTGCGCCACATGTGAGACCCCACGCCACACGCTGCAGCCACACGCTAAGTCCACACTCCACGCGCTGCAGCCACACGCTAAGTCCACACTCCACGCGCTGCAGCCACATGCTAAGTCCACACTCCACGTGCAGGTCCAAATCACACTGTCTCTGAGGCTGGCATCCCTGGCTTAAGTGGCTGTGTGAGGCCGACTGTGTAGATGAGCCGACATGCCCCCAGGGTGGCCTGGTGTCCTCACTGCCCCAGACTTGAAGGGTGGGCTCAGGCCTGCTGTCCCCTCTCCAGGGCAGGGTGTGGGTTCCCGACTCCCCACCCCAAATCCCTGGGTCCACAGCCGGCAGGGCCTCGCCTGGCAGGAGGGTGGGGTCACAACCCTTGTGGCTTTGGGAGATGCCACCAGTGAGGTCATGGGAGGGGTCATGCTTGGGTAGGAGCTGGGCCCTGGGATCACCCAGACATGGTGTGAATCAAAGCCCTGTCACTCGCCAGCTGTGTGGCCTTACCCAAATTACTCAACCTCTCTGAGCCCATTTCCTCCATGCAAAATGGGGCCAGTGGGGCCTCTTTATACCAGAGGTTTAGCAGGCCACAGGGTCAGTGGTGGAGCCCCCAGACCCAGCACGGCCTACCCCACACACCCTCGGGGGCTTCCTTGTGGAGGGGTGGGCCTGGGCGGGGCTGCTGGGGACCCCGGAGACAGAGACGGGTGGTGGACACACACTGCCCTGGGGGCGGCTGCTCAGCCCAGAACAGGAAGGGCCCCTGGCTCTCTCTGGGTAATTAAGGCTGGGCCAACCGGGTCTCCCTCGCACAAGTGCTGCCAGGAGAGCAGCCTGGGGCTGCGGGGTCCGGTCCGGCCTAGAGCGGCTACGGGAAGCGGAGACCAGCGAGGAGGCAGGCCTCGGAACTGCCCAGACTCCCGGCAGTCCCTGAGCTCGCATCTGGGGGGACAGAGGCACTTCCCTGCCTTGCTGGGGCCCGGAGGCTGTGCCCCGCTGTGCCCTTCCTGGCCATCCCCTCGCCGGCCCCGGGAGGAGCAGGACATGCAGGTGGGGGAGGACAGGGTGACCCCACCCCTAGCAGGAGGAGCGGACATGTGGATGGCCCCGGCCCACACGGAAGGAGGGCTGGGCCCCCCTGCCAGGCGCAGGCCTGAGCTCGGTCCCCCGTCAGCTTTCTGCAGGGAGTAACAAGGTGCTGGGGGAGCTGCTTCCCAGGCCAGGCCTGCTCCCCGGGGGGCGTCCCTGCTCTCAGGGCTGGCTCGGCGCTGCCCTCGGCTTGCACCTGGGGGGCTCCGGTCCAGCACACGTGACGTCAGCTGCGCAGGTCACGGGTGTCCCGGGCCGGGGTCCCTGCCTCCAAGGCAGACGAGGGGCTTCCTTGGCGCCCTCCTCCCAGCACCAACCCCAGGGTCGGGTCGGAGTCTCAGCCTCCACAGAAGGGCCCCTGGTCCCTGAGCCCCCAGCTGCTGGCATGCAGGGGCACCGGGTGGGAGCCAGGCTCCGCGGGACCCCGTGCGGAGCTCGAGCAGGGCCAGTGCCTGCCCTGCTGCTGGGGCCCGCTGGTCACGGGGGCAGTGGCTGGGGTGCTGGCAGGGAGGGAGTGTGATGGGTAGTCCTGCTTCCCGCTCCTTCTGGGCCAGCTCTGCGGTGCCGGCCCTGGAGTGGTGGGCAGAGAATCCCCGCTGGCCTTGACCCTCAGGCTCTGGGGCCCCTGGCTGCTGTTAGGGCCCTGCTGGTTGCTGCCCGGGATGTGGGGGTGCGGAGGGGCTGTGGCTGTCCCTCACCTGCTGCTTGGCCGTGCCCATCACGGGGATCTACCTGTGGCTCCTTGTGTCTGCCCAGGGGCTCCCCTGGCCTCCCCCGCTCCCGAGGGGCCTCAGCATCGGGGTCCAAACAGGTCCCCAGCTGGGAGGACACTGCCAGCCCAGCTGCCCCCGCCCAGCCCTGCCTCGAGGCCACCGGCTGGATGCCGAGGGCTGGCCAGAGGGAAGCAGCTGTGGGACTGCGGTGGGGACAGCAATGAGGTCTTGGTGGTTCCCGGCGGCCACACCTGTCTCGGTGCTTGACGGCAGCAGGCTGGGGCGGGGGCTCAGCGTCGGGTGACGCCCTGGGACGCCTGCAAAGCTCTGGCCTGGTAAGTCGGTGCCCCTGAGCCAGAAGACGGTGTCTGGCCGGTGCAAGGAACACCCGTGGCCGCCCCATGCCCCTTACATGTCCTCCCCCCGCTACAAGCAGCTCGGCCCGCGGGCGCACTGACAGCGCTCGGGAGGAGGCTGGAGCCGACGGGCCTGGGGCCCGGCGCACCCCGGGTTTCCCCAGGGCCGGGAGGGCGGAAGCGGAGCCGGATTCCCACGGGCTGACTCGCCTGGATGACGCTGCGCCAGGCCCCGCCCGAGGGCCCGAGGCCAGTGAGCTCAGACCGGGCCTGGGGCGCCCTCGGGGGGCGCGGGGCCGCCCTGGCCGCCAGGCCTCGACCACCAGTGCGGTCTGGTCGGCCGGCGAAGGAGGCCAGCGCCCAGCCCCTCGGGTGCCCCCGCGTCCGCCTCCTCGACTGCGGGGCCTCAGTGCCGTGCCGCCCCGGGGCCAGGGAGGGGAGCGTGGGAGCGGAACACAAGGCCCAGGGCCGCGGCCACCGGTGCATAATGCCCGATTCATGCGCCGGGCCGGGCGGGAAAGCCGGGAGGAACAGCGGCCGCCTCCGCGGGGACAGCCTGCCCGGACGCGCTCACCCCGCCCGCCCTCGCGCGCCTCCCGGGCGCCGGGCAGCGAGACGGCCGCAGGTCCTCCCGCGCCGCCTAGAGCGGCTGCCAGCGCCCCGCGCGCCGGAAGCGGAAGTGCTGCCGGCCCCGCCCCGCGCGCGGCCATCTTGGAGGCTTAGGCGGCAGCGGCGGCGGCTGTTCGGCGGGGGCGGTGGGCTCGGTCCCGGCACGGCGGCGGCGGCGGCTTTCTCCGGCGCGGGCCCGACTCTCCGCAGCCTGCTCCGGCCTCGGCCACGGCGAGCCTGGGCGCGGCGGCGGCGGCGGCCCACGCGCGGCGACGGGGAGAGGTGAGCGCGCGCGGGGGGCCTGCGCCGGGCCTCGGGCGGCTCGTCAGTTCCCCCGGAGCCGGCGGGGGGCGCGGGGGCGCCGGGCCGGGAGCGTCGGTGCGCGGAGCCCGAGGTCGGTTGCGGCGGCGCCGGGCCGGACTGGGTCGCTGACTCTTGGGGGATTGGGCGGCCCCACCGCCTGGGGCCCCTGAGAAAGAGGCTTCCCTTTAGCTGGGACACCTGCAGGTACTTCCAGGGCGAGTTCGCGTCGATCTCGGCTCTGAAGACACCCTGGGGCGCCCTGGGGGGCGGGGGTGGGGGTCTGCTTTGAGCCCGGCGCCGCTTCCTCTCGGAACAGTTGGACCCTCCAACTGCTGCACAGATCCCGACCCAAAACGAGTGTGCGCGGGGTGGTAGCCGCCAGGAAATTGAGACAGGAGGGGAAGCGGCAGCCCTGACCCCCCCGTTGCCGGCCTTCAGTGCCCTCTTCCCTTCCCAAGTCTGCTGATTTCCTGCATTCTCTGGGCCTCTGACCACGTGGAACCCTCTAGCTTCCCTTTCCATCGGAGTCAGTCAGCAGTGTCTGTTTACCTCAGATCCAGTTCCCAGCTGGGGCCAAAGAGGAGACAGCCAAAGAGAGAGTAGCAAGAGCTCTGCCTCTGGGAGGCCATGGTCCAGCTGGGAAGGCAGCTCAGGGTACGCTGAAGTGTCAGTGGTTTACCGCACAGCCTCTCCCTGCAGCTGAGTGACACTCAGTGTGATCTGGCTCCAGCAGCAGGGAACTGCCAAGGCCAGTGTGGAGCTGGGTGCGTAGATGTTGCAGTCAGTGACTGGGTCCCTCCTGGCATTGCTGACCTCTGTGGCAGTGCTGTTTTCAGGCCGGCTGAGTGGTGGGGGGGCCCCTCTGTCTGGCCTTGGCCTCCATCCAATCTGTGAAGCAGTTCTGATGGAGAAGGGGAGACTTCCATGAAAGTCATGTGCCCACCTGACTGTTGAGGCCAAGGTGTCAGGCCAGGCTGTTGCCCGAGCTCCGTGCACTCAGAGTCAGGGAGCAGGGGCGAGACGTCCACCTCAACGTGGCTAACTTGAGCCCAGGGGAGGGCGAGCCGGGGTCAAAAGTTTTCTGCTGCACCCCTCTGGTCAGCTCTCGGGTCACCCTGGGGAACACCCCTCCTCTGTTTGGAGTCTTGGGACCCTGCGCTGTCACTGTGTGTGCTGTGGTCTCTTTGTGTTCACACTTCAGTTCCTTTGGGCATCTCTCCTTCCTACTGTCAGGTCTGGATGGGGAAAACTAGGAGAAGCATCTCACCTGGGGTCCTCTGGTGGGGGCTCGAGAGAACTGTTCCGAGGCCCTGGAGGGGGAGCCTTTCTCTCTTGAGGAGCTTAGCGGAATCGTAAATGTGGTTTAAAAGATTACGCTTCTGAAAGCAGGGATGAGAGAAAAGTCTGTCCATGACTGACCAGGCAGGATCTACTTTGTTTACTGTCTGTGTGACTTGTCCATCAGTTTTCACCGAGCACCCAGTCCGTTTGAATTTTCTGGTGAGTTACTTTGCATATGGCAGAGGCTTGTTAACTCCAGGGTGAAATCTTCAAAGAGAGAAGCAGCCCTGGTGGTGATTCTGCTTGCGGACTTTGTGTTCCCAGCTGTGGGGGCACCGCTCCTGGTGCCGGCAGAAGAGCCCCTGTAGAGGAGGTGGCCCCAGCCAGGCCAGCGGGGCCTGGGTGAATCTTCCACCGGTAGACCCTGGGCGAAGAGAAAGAGAAGGCGTGGGTTGGGGCTTTGGCGAGTGGCCTGGACCCTTCAAGGGCTGGCCAGGGCTGCTGCTTAGAGGACCTTGGCAGGCTGGTGGAGGCGTTGACATTTATGCCGTGGTGATGGGGACTGCTGAAGAGCCTTGAGGGGACTGGGATGATCAGACTGCATTGAAAAAGTTGACCTGACTTCAGGGTACAAGACAGAGTGAATGAAAGAGACTGGGAGCTGGGGGGCTGCTGTGGAAGTTAAAACGGAAAGTAACGAGGTCCCGAGTGGGGGCGAAGGAGGCTCCGGCCCTGGCAGCAGGGTCGGCAGCATGGTGGGCTTCTCCGGGTGCCCGGTGGAGTGCGCTCCCTGCACGCCCTGAGGATGAGGAGCGTCCAGCCCAGCCCTTGGCCCTAAAGAGCTGATGTTCTGGTGGGGAAGACCCTCGTCAGGCTGCTGGCAAAGGGTGTCTGAGGGGAAATAAACCAGGCTGAGGGGCCAGAGTCCAGGAGACTGCTCTGAGGAGCGGGGAGTGAAAGGGTGAGTGAGTGTGCCCAGGCCCTGAGGCCAAGGTGAGGAGCAGCTGGTTCAGGGAGGGGGTGAGCAGGTGAGTGCAGGCTGGGAGATCAGGACGGAGACCCTGCCGCCAGTGTCCAGCACTGTGATCCTTAAAGTGCTGGGCCAGAGGGCAGGTGGTGAGAGGGCTTGGGGACACGGGGGGGGCAGGAGGAGGTGCGTGGGCCTGTCCAGGGCTGGCTCCCCTCCTTGCAGGCCACAGCTCCAGCTCGGATCTCAGCCCCTCCTCTCCCCCGGCCCTCCCTGCACATCCCTGCGCGGCTCCCGCTCTCTTAATGTTTTAGGCCAGTGCTCTTTATGCTTTATCTTTAGTAGCAGAACCCTTGTGCCTTTCTGTTTTAAATTGTAAAAAACTCCAGGGTGTAAAACAGATTGAGATGGAGCTATTTCGGTTTATATGGGAGTGGGGGGTCCTCTTCCCTCCTTCTCTGTTCTCCCACTCAGCCTCTGAAGCATAACAGAGGGGCCCTGGGGTCGTTGATGCATGCACCTGTCCATTCTCTTGATGACACCACCTTGCTCCTGGCCCCCGCCCTCGACTTAGGCTCGGCTTCCAACCTGGCCGGGCTGAGCACCTGGAGTGCGAGACGTGCTCCGCTGCCCAGCCTCATCCCTGGCCACTCTGCCCTTGCTGCCTCCTGGGCAGCGGTCCACCCTGTCCCCGAGCCCACCACACTCTCTCAGGCTGCCGTCGGTTCACCTGCAGCCCCTCCTGTCCCACGGATGCCGGAGTCTTTCAAGGGTCACCATCTCTGCACCCGTGGAAAGAGAGGCTCCCGTGCTGCCCTTGCACCTTTGACTTGTCGGCAGGGGTTGTGGTAAAAGTTTAGCTGCAGCTTCTGGGGTGGAGGCCTCGGGGGTGTGCTGGTCTCCTGGTGTGAGCACCCCTTCGGTGGCCTGATGGGCACAGCGCCCGGGAGGCTTCAGCCACCTCGTCTAGGCCCCCTCCCCTTAAAATCCCATGTCTTTCTTTTTCCTCTGAGGGCAGAGAAGAGACTTCAGGTTTTCCTTCCCTTTAATTTTTTATTTTGAAATAAATCAAAACCTACAGGACAGTTGCAAAAACAATACCAACACCTATAGAGAACTCCATCCCTCTCACCCACCCCCCAGATTCTCAGATCCACCAATTTGAACATTTTGCCACCTTTTCCGTATCCTTCTGTTTGTCATCCAGCCAGCCAGCCATCATCTGTGTGTTTTCTGAACATTTGAGAGCAGGTTGCCCACTGCGTACTCCTTGAACACATGATTGCGGTCGCAGTTGACTCGTCTGGGGGGGGGAGGTGGCGGCCGGTTGCCAAATCCTAGGCTCTCAGGATTGCTTGGAGGGTACCGGCGGCGGGGGCTCTTTCCCGGAGGTGAGGGCGAGGCGGGGGACTGGGCCCGGTCCCTGGCGTAGGCGTGCAAAGTATGGAGGGCGGCGAGAAAGGAACAGGCGGGACACGGTTCTTTTAGGGTGAAGAAGCCAAGAGAGTTTATTAGGGGAGAGTACAAGCTTATATCGGGCGTTTAGAGGGCGGGGTAGCTGTAGAGGTTAAAGGCTTGGATTGGTTCTGAGAGGGCGCGGAGGTTGATTGAAAAGGGGCGAGAGTTGCTCCGGTAACGGTGTCTGGCAACAATGTATGCGCACTGGTGGTAATGGGAGTTGCACTGGCAACGGGGAGTGTCCGGGCAAGATAAGGGGGTGGGGAAAAGGCGGTTCCCTCCGGCAAGCCTCCCCTAACAGTGTTATTTTGGGTGAGGAAAAGGGGCCTGCCTCCGGCCTCACTTTCCCAGGCCCGGGGGGCTGTGGAGGGCGCTGTCGCCCGTGCCCACCACCCTCCCCAGGGGCTGATCAGGTCCCCCAGCCCAGGCCCGCCAAGTTGAAGCACGTAATCAGTGTCCCGCACATGATCCTTCCAGGTACATTTCCTTTGAACGAGTATATTAATTCACTTCACCTTAAGGGCGGTTATCGAGTTCAAGAAATTTAACGTTTTTATAAAGCTTACACTCTACATTCCAGTTTTTTCTTATGTCTGAATAATGTTCTTTTGAGCCTTTTCTTCTCCATTCTTAGATGCCATCCAGGATCACATATTGCACTTGATTTTCATCATCTCTTTAGTTCCTCTTTCTGTTTCTTTATTATGGAAACATAAACATCATAAATCTCCCTGTTCCAACCCCTCCCAAACACACCATTTGGTAGGATTAGTCACACACTGCGGTCGCAGTTGATTTATCTGGGGGGGGGGCGGCCGGTTGCTGAACCCTCGGCTCTCGGCGTTGCTCGGAGGGTACCGGCGGCGGGGGCTCTTTCCCGGAGGCGAGGGCGAGGCGGGGGACTGGGCCCGGTCCCCGGCGGAGGCGTGCAAGGTGTGGAGGGCGGCGAGAAGGAACAGGCAGGACACGGTTCTTTGAGGGTGAAGAAGCCAAGAGAGTTTATTAGGGGTGAGCACAGGTTATATAGGCTGGCATAGAGGGCGGGGGTTGTTACAAGCCAATGCTGAGGGGATAAAGGCTAGGATTGGTTCTGAGAGGGTGCGGAGGTTAGGATTGGTTCTAAGAGAGCACGGAGGTTGTTTGAAAAGGGGCGGGAGTTGCTCTGGCAACGGTGTCTGGCAACAATGTATGCGCACTGGTGGTGATGGGAGTTGCACTGGCAACGGGGAGTGTCCGGGCAAGATAAGGGGGTGGGGAAAAGGCGGTTCCCTCCGGCAAGCCTCCCCTAACGGTGGTATTTTGGGTGAGGAAATGGGGCCTGCCTCCGGCCTCACTTTCCCAGGCCTGGGGGGCTGTGGAGGGCGCTGTCGCCCGTGCCCACCACCCTCCCCAGGGGCGGATCCGGTCCCCTGGCCCAGGCCCGCCAAGTTGAAGCACGTAATCAGTGTCCCGCAACACACAGTTGCGGTGCCCTCCCCACCACCCCTTCACCCCAAACAGAAACACTCATTTTGTGTTACCTCCCCATTGCCCTTGTCCCCCACCCCTGGTAACCTGTCCTTTCAGTCTCTGTGAGCATGTGTTTTCTTTGTGGTTACCTTGGGGCTTAAATGTAACATCCTAGTGTGTAACAGTTTCATTTGGTTTTATACCAACTTAACAACTTCAATAGCTTATACAAGCTCTGCTTCCATACTTCTTCTCCAAAGATCTCTCACCTTTGGTTAATTCTTTTCACAAATTACATGTTTATATGTTATGATTCTAAAACTATCGACTTATTATTACATTTGATGCATTTGCCCTTTAGATTTTGTAGGGCAAGTGTGATTTACAAATCAGAAATACAGCAGTCCTGGCATTATATTTACCCATGTCATTACCTCACCAGAGATGTTTATTTCTTCATGAGGTTTCGATCTCTTTCTGTTGTCCTTTCCTTAAACCCTCAGAGCTCCCTTTAGCATCTTTTGGAGGGCAGGTCCAGTGGTGACAAACTCCCTCAGCTCTTGTTTATCTGGGAACGTCTTAATCTTTTCCTCATTTTTGAAAGACACTTTTGCTGGATATAGAATTGTTGGTTGGGAGTTGTTTATTTTCAGGGCTTTAAACTATATCTTCCTACTGCCTTCTTGCCTCCATGGTTTCCGTTGGAAAAATGGCACTTAATCTTATCGAAGTTCCCTTGTGTCTGACACATTGCTTCTCTGTGTGGCTTTCAGAATTTTCTCTTTGTCTTTGAAATATGACAGATTGATTATAACATAGTGTGGAGTGAGTCTATTTGAGTTTATCCTGTTTGGAGTTTGTTAAGCATCTTGGATGTGTATATTTGTGTCTTTGGTTAAATTTGGGAAGCTTTCAGCCATTATTATTTTTGAATATTCTCTCTGCCCCTTTTTCTCTCTTTCTCCTTCTGGGACTCCCACAAGCATATATTGAGACACTTAATGGTGTCCCATAGGTCCCTCAGGCTCTGGTCACTTTTCTTCATTTTTTCTTCCTTCTCTTCCTCAGACTGGATGATTTCAATGGTCTTATCTTCAGGTTCTCTGATTCTTTCTTTTGCCAGCTCTAATCTGCTATGGAACCCTTCTAGGGAATTTTTAATTTCCGTTACTGTGGTCTTCAGCTCTGGTTCCTTATCATAATTTCCATCTCTATTGTGTCTGTGTCTTGTTTTTCTGATTTCCATTAATTCTTTGCTTCTGTTTACTTTGGGCTCTTTGAGCATATTTAGGACTGTTTTTTTTTAAGTCTGTAACTGGAATGTCCCAGATCTTGTCCTCCTTATTGATGGTTTCTCGTGCTTTAATCTTCTCTTTTGCCTGGGCCATCACTTCATGTTTCTGTGTATGTTTTGTAATCTTTTGTTGAAACTCGGACACTTTGATACTTTAATGTATATTGCTGGAATTTAGGTTCTGAGGCATCTGTGCCTTAAGCTTGTATCCAGCTAATGTTATGACAGGGCTTTCCTGGAATGCCCAGAGCTGACAAAAGAAGAAGAAGAAGAAAGAAAACATCTTTCCCAGTCTTTTTGGATTGATCAGTGCTCTCCTTCAGAGATTGTTCCTACAATGACTTTAGAGAGTAGTTGAGGTGAAAGCGCGGGGGCCTCCCGGGTCCTTCGTCTTGTGTATGCACGTGGGGCCCTGCGAATTCTCCTGCTCGCAGGGATAAGGATGTCCCCTCTTCCCTCAGAAATAGCTTCCTTATGCCCGGGCCCTGCATGTGTGCCCTACGCCAGCCACCCCCTGCCCCAGGCAGCTCGACCTGGCTGCACCCCCAGCGTCCTCAGGAGAGCCTGGTGAGCTGCCTTTCACACCCAGGGCAGGTTCTGCGACGGCGAGTCCCTCAGGCTCCACAGACAGACTGGGGCAGACAGACGTGCCCCCAGCATGTGCACGAGGGCCGCTCTGCTCCCTCTGGGCAGCTGGGTCACTCTGCTGAGACTGTGAGGGCTGGGTGGGTGCCAGCCGGGGTGCCAGAAAATCCCTCTTTTAAGTAGGCTTTTCCTGGATTTGGTGTTTCCCTGTTACTGCAGTCCTTTAACTGATTCTGGAGGCCAGAGAAGGATGTTTCTACCAGTTCTTGCTGGTTGTTCACAGCTTCTGGGGACTGGAGTCCTGAGCATCCTATTCCGCCGTCTTGGTTGGGGTGGGCTCCAGGTTTTCTTCATCTCTGTCTCTGGGCTGGGTGCTCAGGATGCAGCCAGTGTGTGTTGCAACATGAAGGTTGTGCCAGGACAGAAGGAGAAGAAAAGGTGAGACCTGCTGGTGTCTGGGTGTGTGGGTAAAGCGTGGCAAGTCTTTGGGAACTTCAGGTGTCAGCCCTGGATGAGGGGCGAAATGTGTACATTAGGGTCAGGGCCCACAGAAAGTAAAGCAAAGGGTGTGGCAGCAGGGGTGCCCCGGGCGAGGGAGGCTGTGGGAGCCGCATCTCCTCGGTAAACCTGAGTGTTTGCTGTTGACAGATGAGCAGCAACAGCGGTAAGAGAGCGCCGACGACCGCCACCCAGAGGCTGAAGCAGGACTACCTCCGCATCAAGAAAGACCCTGTGCCTTACATCTGTGCCGAGCCCCTGCCTTCCAACATTCTCGAGTGGTAAGGCTCTGCTCTGCGGCCCCTCGCATGCACCCATGGTGCTCTCCCCTGGCTGCTGGGCTTGGTGTCTGGTCACGGGGCAGTGTGAGGCCCTGCGCCCTCCTCAGGTATGAGTGGACACTGGCATGGACTGCTGGACACGCTCTGGTCTTCTTCGTAACGATGGCACTCGGGACAGAGCAGGGTTCTGCTTTATTTATGCTGGGGCTGGGCCGAGACGTCTTCCTGGAGGGATAGAGCCTGCAGGGCCCGTGGGTGGGTGGCAGGGGGGGCTTGTTACTCCTCCAGGGTCTAGCACTTGGAGGGAAGTGGCAGTTCCGGGCTCCCCTCTGCCTTTGCTGCTTTACGCTGTGAGTGGTGCTGGCCCCTGCCCTCCCTGCCGACACTGGGACTGGCCTGGAGCAGGTGCCCCTTGGCCCTTGGGCTGGCGCACGTGGTCTGTGCCTTGTGAACATTCTCAGGGCCGCTCACGCAGGACTGTGCGCACCTCTGCGGGACGACCGTGGCTTCCAGCTTTGCTAATGCTTTTCTTTGCTTGAGAGATGTTACGTGTTTTTGTTTGTTTGTTTGTTTGTTTTTATTAAATTCAGTTTTATTGAAATACATTCACACACCATACAATCATCCATGATATACAATCCACTGTCCACAGTATGATAACATAGTTATGCGTTCATCACCACAATCTATCTCTGAACATTTTCCTTACATCAGAAAGAACCAGAACAAGAATAAAAAATAAAAGTGAAAAAAGAACACCCAAATCATCCCCCCATCCCACCCCATTTGTCCTTTAGTTTTTATCCCCATTCCTCCACTCATCCATACACTAGATAAAGGGGGTGTGATCCACAAGGTCTTCACAATCACACTGTCACCCCTTGTAATCTACATTATTATATAATTGTCTTCAGGAGTCCAGAGTGCTGGGTTGGAGTTTGGTAGTTTCAGGTATTTACTTCTAGCTATTCCAATACATTAAAGCCTAAGAGGTGTTATCTATATAGTGCATAAGAATGTCCACCAGAGTGACCTCTCGACTCCATTTGGAATCTCTCAGCCACTGAAACTATTTCGTCTCATTTTGCATCCCCCTTTTGGTCAAGAAGATACTCTCAGTCCCACGATGCCGGGTCCACATTCATCCCCGGGAGTCATACTCTGCATTGCCAGGGAGATTTACACCCCTGGGAGTCGGGTCCCACGTAGGGGGGAGGGCAGCGAGTTCACCTGTCGAGATGGCTCAGTTAGAGAGAGAGAGGGCCACATCTGAGCAACAAAGAGGTACTCAGGGGGAGACCCTTAGGGACCATTACATGCAAGTTTAAACTCTCCTTTGTGGTAATGAGCTTCATAAGGGCAAGTCCCGTGCTCGAGGGCTCAGCACATCAAACTGCCAGTCCCAGTGTTTGTGACAACATCAACACCAGTCCAGGTGAGGATGTCCAGAGATGTTACAAATTTTGATATTTAGTAATTCCAGAAAAAGATTTACCAGAGTTTACAAGAATCATTTTTCAGGTTAGACAGATGTTTCATGGTGCAGGTCACTGTCTTCGTTTACAGAGAAGGGCACAGCCTCGGGAAGGTGGAGGGACCCAGGGTGGGTGAGAGAGCCCTGTCCAGACCCTTCCCCACCCCAAGTGACAGAAAGGCAAATGTGGACCCAGGATGTAGTTTGCAGAGAGAGGGATGGCTTCTCGGGCTGCGGACCTTTGCTGATTCACAGTCACATCCTTGTTCTGTGGAGAGCCCCTTCCCGCATGGGTGTGTGTGTGTGGGGGGTCCCCAAGACCTCCCCCAGGTTTGATGATTTGCTAGGACTCGCGGGACTCAGCACGTGGTCATACACGCGACTGAGATTTGCTGCAAAAGGACATGAAACAAAATCAGCAAAAGGGAAGAGGACACCCACAGCCTGGGTGGTCAGCTTGCCCTTTAGCTGTTTGGGTCAACTGCGGGCCTACAGGCCCTGCCCGCCGAGTCGCATGGTCCCCGATGCTCTCTGCCCACCGAGGGCTGCCTGGGCTGCGTCAGAAAGAAGACTTGGGCGTGTTTTCTTGGGTTTGGCTCAGTTGGGAGCAGTAACAAATTAAGGCTGTGTTTCTGAGTGAGCTGTAAGCGCCTCGATTGTCCGGGGCCTGGCGTGTGGAGGCAGCTGGGAGGTGGCAGGTCCTGCACCAGCCCCTCAGTGTTAAAACGGGGTGCATGTCTGTGTCCAGGGCAGAGGTGTTTGGAGTAGTGTTTGCAGCTATGTTTGGTTTCTGGAATTTCTGGTTAGTTTTGCTTTCTTCTCTGTGTTTTTCTGTTTTGTTTGGAAATGCGTAACGCCCAAAGCTCTCTTTGCATCCAGCCCGAAGTCTTGTTTGGTTGTGTTGTGGGAGGGGGCTGTGCTCCTGGCCTGAGGCACGTGGGCCCACCTGGGGGTGGCCTGTGAGAGGACCTGGGCTCTCCTGCTCCTGTGTTTGAGGACATCTGCTCCAAGGTCTTTTCCAGGAGTCCGGTTACAGGGAAACCAGGGGCTCAGGGCCTCCGCCACAGCATTCTTTGTCTCAGCCTGTGTACGTCACGTCCTGTCACGTTGAAAAGTGTATGTCTCGAGACTGTATCATGAGGTTTTAAGTTTTGTTCGCATCTGGGTTGCCGTTAGAGGGTGGAGAGTAGGAGCTCCTTGGGTGTTTAGTGGGAAAGCACCCAGGCCTCACCTGGCTGGTGCTGCTGTCCGGCCTTGATTGCTCTCATCTTCACCGCCTGCGGGCTGTGAGTGTCTAGTTGGGGTGTGCTCTACAATTCCAGGCTCGGAGGGACTCTAATTTTGGAGAATTGGCTGTCCCCAAATGCCGAGTGATTTTCTTCTTTCCCCAGGCACTACGTTGTCCGAGGCCCTGAAATGACTCCTTATGAAGGTGAGTCTCTCGCTCTGAGTTAGAAAGACCAGAAGCCGTTTGTATGTTCGGGATAGACCTTGTCGTTCAGCGTCTTCCATTTGTAAATAACAGTTTTTCTGTTTCAGGGCTGTTTAAGTTAAACTGGGTTCATTTGGAATCATCTGCGTTTCTCCAGGTCCTAGACATGTTTGCTCACGGTTTGGTTTTGCTGTTGTGTCTGGATCTTCAGGGACCCTCTCTTAAGTATCAGTGTTTTACCAGCCTCAGACGCCAGGGGCTACGCCGGGGAACAGCAGATTGGGGTACATGGAGTAAGAGGCAGCCGGCAAGACCCAGAGGAACGCCAGGCTGCCCCTCGAGGGCTGCCCCGTCACACTGGCCCCTGCGTAGACCAGGCATCTGGGGCTGGGAGAGGTGAAAGGTCATGTCGGCCCCAAGTGGTCTCAGTGCCCCAGCTCTCCTGCTGCCCTCAGGGCCTGGCCAGGGGGCCTTACCTCCAGTGACCAGAATGTGTCAGGGACAGAGGGACCTTTGGAGCTGCCCGTCTGTCACCAGGTCTGAGGTGGCTGCTCCAGCGGGGACGGACCAGCCCTGGGCAGCGGGCAGTGGTCCCTGACAGGGTGGCCCCAGGCAGAGCAGTGGCCAGGCAGTGTGCGTTAGCCCTCCAGGCTGCGGGCCCTGGCTCTAGGCGGCCAGAGTGGCTCACGTGTCTGCCAACACACACTTTGCCTGAGATTTATGTTGGCGACAGTTCTCTTCTGGGTGGCCAGAAGAGAGTTGTGGAGCAGTTAAAAATTCGAAAGGCCAAGTTCTCTCAAAGGCAGTTCAGCCAAAGCCAGACTCACAGCCTTTGGCCTGGCAGTCCCAGTTCCTCCAGAATGGAGAGTGCAGAGATACGCTAGTTAGAACAGAACATTGGGGGCATCTGAAAGGCACAGCAGGAGGGCCAGCGGCTGATGCACTTGGGCGTGTGCGTGTGTGACGGACGCCAGTGCACCATCAGAGGCCACACTGTCGGCTGAGGGCTCAAAGCAGTTTGTGTAATATAAAAATGCTTACTAAATACTTAAAGGTTTGTAACTAACTTGAAGAATATACACCACAACCAAACAGGCTATCTTTATCTAGCAAGTGAGGTCATGGCTGGCTTTTTTCTGAAGAAATAGTGAACATATACTAATTCTGTAACCAAGCACCCCCCAATAACAGCAAAACCAGTCAGGGCTGTGGGTGGCTGAGGTGCCGTTGGTGACAAGCTTGGACGCCTGGGCCGGGTGCAGCAGGGAGAGCCGAGGCAATGGCGGGCGGAGGCCCTGTAGCCCTTGTCCTCTGGGACCTTCTCCCCATGGCTCCATCTCCCACCTGGGGCCTGCCCCATCCTGGGTGTGCCCTGCCGGGATAGTCTTGATTGTCTGGACTTGGGAAGGAGGTGCCTCCTTGTCCAGAACTGACCCTGTCACTGTGCCGCCCTGTTCCCTCCAGTCTAGTGTCCTTGCCCCAGGAGGTGTCTCCTCCCTCACCTGTGTATTTCTCTGCTGGTCCTGCCCCTCAGATTGTCTTCATTTACCTTTTCCTCTCCTTTCCTCCTCACTGCTGGCCAGACTCACTGCAGCAGCAGGATGCACGCGCGGCCACCCCCAGCCCCCCGCCCCAGCCGCAGGCCTCCCTCTCCGCCTGTCGGCTGCTCTTGTCCTCTACTGGTGTGTGTTCATCAGGGTCTCCACGGGGCCCCTAGCCACTGCCATTCTCAGTCCTCAGTCTCTTGACCTCTGCAGTATCTGGTGCTGCTGACTCTTGGTTCCTTACTGAAGTGCTCTGACCCCTGGGTCCCAGCCCCGCCCTCCCCAGCCTTCTCCTGACTGCTGGCCCTGCCCTGCCCTGGCCTGGCCTGCTGCTGCCTCTCTGCTCAGTGCACTCCGTGCCTGTTGTTCTGGCTCCTGGCAGGTGTCCACAGGTGTTCTCCGAGCATGCCAGTCATCCCCTCATAGAAGTATTGCTTTAGAATTCTTCCCAGATTCATCTGTAGGTCCTAAGCAGTCCTACTGAAACCCCAACATTTTCTGTAAATGTAGACAAGCTTATTCGAAATTTATGTGGAAAGGCAAAGGAACTTGAATCACTAAAACGTCAAAATGAAGAATCAAGTGGTAGGAATCAGTCTACCTGATTCCAAGGCCTCCTCCAAAGCTGCAATCATCAGGACTGGAATTTGCAAAGGTCAGAAACGCAGGTCAGTGGGATGGCATGGAGAACCCAGAAACGCCCGCACGCTGGTTTCTGACAGTGGTGCACAAGCGGGAGGCCTGCTTCACAAATGATGCCGGAGCAGGTGGCTGTCCACCCCACCCGCAGGCAGAAATGGCCTCAAGGTGGATCACAGACCGAGGTGTCAAATGAAAGACTGTAAAACTTTCACAGAAGAAACAAAATCTTTGGGATTTTAGTGCTAGTTCACATTTTTTATTTGACACCAAAAGCTCCGTGAAAGGGTTATTGGTGAACTGGACCTCAGCAAAATTAACAGCTTTTGTTTTGCAAGGGACCCTGTGAAGAGGATGAAAAGAAACTTGGGGGGAAAAATGTTCCAACCACCCATCTGAAAAAAACATCTAGAATGCAGCAAACTGTCAAAACTCAGCAGTAAAATGATGATGCACCATGACCAAGTGGGATTTATTTCAGGAATGCAAAGGTGTTTCAAGATAAGAAAATCTGTGTAATACACCACATTAATAGAATGAAGGAAAAAAGCCACATGATCATCTCAATTGATGTAGGAAAGGTATTTGACAAAACTCAGTATCCTTTCATGACAAAACTCTCAGAAAACCAGGAATACAAGAGAAATTCCTGAACATGATAAAGGGCATTTATGAAAAACCCACAGCAAATACCGTACTTAATAGTATGAGATTGAACGTTTTCCTCAAAGACCGGGAACGAGACGAGGATGCCTCCTGTTACCACGAGCAGTGCAGCACTGTGCTGGGAGCTCCAACCAGAGCAGTCGGGCACAACAAAGAAGCAGAAGGTGTCCAGACTGGAAAGGAAGGAGTAAAACTATCCCTATCCACAGATGATAAGATCTTATGCATAGAAAATTCCAAAGAATTCACAAGAAAACAACTAAAGCTAATAAATGAATACAACAAAGATAAACATGCAGAAGCAGTTGGGTTTCTACATTCCAGTAATGAACAATCTGAAAAGGAAATCAAGAAAATAATTGTTTACATAGCATCTAAAAGAATAAAATACCTAGTAATTAATCTCACCAAGGAGGTAAAAGACTTGTACAGTGAAAACTGTAAAACTGCCGAGAGAAATTAGAGAAGAACTAAGTAAGTGGAAGGACATCCTGTGTTCACAGAGTGGAAGACTAAATATTGTCAGGGAGCCGTCAGTGCTACTTAAAGTGATCTACTGGTTGAGTTAAATCCCTGTAAAAATTCCAGCAGCTGTTTTTTTTTTTTGTTTTTGTTTTTTGTTTTTTCAGAAATGGAAAAGCAGATTCATATGAAATAGCCAAAATAGTTTTGCAAAAGAAAGTTTGAAGGACTCACACTTCCTGATTTCGAAACTTAACTGCAAAGCCACAAGAATTAAACTGTGGTAACTGGCATAAGGGTAGACTTATAGACCATTGGAATAGAACTGAGAGTCCAGAGTTAAAGCCACACGTTTATGGCCACTTGATTTACAACAAGGGTGCCAAGTCCATTCAACAGGGAAAGAACAGTCTCTTCAACAAATGGCGCTGCGAAAACTGGAATTCACCTGCAAAAGAATGAATTTGGGAGAGAACCCAAGATGGCGGCTAGGTAAGACGGCAAAAAACACCTTCGTGAAAAATACCAGATAAAAGCCAGAAAGTGACCCAGAACACCAGTTCTAGCGATGCACCAGCCAGACAAGGTCTGCTGAATCCACAGGGACCATGCATTTGGTGAAACTGGGAGTCTGCATTCTGAAACAAGTGAGTGAGCCGACTGAAAGTCCAACAGCCACGCTGCAGTGTGGGGAAACCATGGGCTGGCGTTTGGAGATGGACTAGTTCTTTTAAAAAAAAAAAAAAAAAACAAAACCTGGGACTGATTGTGAATACAACGGTGAGAACCGCACAGTGAAGCACAGCAGAAGCGGGCTCTCCCAACGCCTCGGTGTCTGGCATGGAGGATACCCCTTCCCACACCTGCTGCTGATTGTCTCGGGGCCAGGGGGGCAGAGGGGAGCCAAAAGGAGAAAGAAACCACATCCCTTGCAACCATCTTCCTGGCGGGCAGCGGACGCTCCCGCCCAGGGCCGGACCCACAGCTCAGAGCCGCGCCAAGAAACCCAGTGTGACAGGGAGTGATTCCCACAGCACTGCTCACACGCCACAGTATCGGCCGTGGACAGTGGCCTTCATGGCACCCACAGTTAATTGTCCCAGAGCTGGGAAGGCGGAGCTGTGCGGAAAGGGGGAAGTTAACACGCCCCATTCAACCATCTTTACAGCAGGCTGGGAATGCCCCTGCACGGCCCAGTGGCCCAGAGCTTCCCTGGAGGGCCAGCGCACACTTATGATGTGGCGCAGCCTTCCCTCAGCAGGGGTCCTGGAAGAGCACAGCTGAGAAGGGGGACCGACTTGGAAATCCCAGGGACCCTACACCAGTGCCAGGGACTTGTGGGTCAGCGGCAGAGATGATCTGTGGCAGGACTGAGGTGAAGGCTTGGACTCTTGCAACAGCCTTAAATCTCCGGGAACACCTAGGAGGTTTGATTATTAAAGCTGCCCTGCCTCCCTAACCACTCAGACATATGCCCAACATTCAGGGTGGACAGCACCAACAGCACACCCAAACTTGGTGCACCAGTTGAACCCTGCAAGAATCAGACCCCCACACACCACAAAGACAAAGTTGGGGAGAGTGGACTTGAGGGGACTAGGTGACTCGTGGACGCCATCTGCTGGTTAGTTGGAGAAAGTGTACGCCACCAAGCTGTGGATCTGACAAATTAGAGATTGTTATTTTATAGATCCTGAAAGAACCCTATCAAGTAAAGCAGATGCCAAGAGGCCAAAAACAACAGAAAATCTTAAAGCATATGATAAAAACAGACAATATGGAGAACCCAAACACCCAAATCAAAAGATCAGAAGAGACAAGTACTTGATGTAATTAATCAAAGAACTAAAGTCAAACAAGAGCATGGCACAAGATATAAAAGACATGAAGAAGAGCATGGCACAGCATATAAAGGACGTAAAGAAGACCCTAGAAGAGCATAAAGAAGAAATTGCAAGAGCAAATTAAAAAAATAGAAGATCTTATGGAAATAAAAGAAACTGTTGGCGAAATTAAAGACATTGGATACTCATAATACAAGATTAGAGGAAGTTGAACAATGACTCAGCGTCCTTGAGGACCACAGAACGGAAAATGAAAGAACAAAAGAAAGAATGGGGAAAAAAATTGAAATGGATCCCAGGGATACGATAGATAAAATAAAACGTCCAAATTTAAGACTCATTGGTGTCCCAGAAGGGGAGGAGAAGGATAAAGGTCTAGAAAGAGTATTCAAAGAAATTGTTGGTGAAAACTTCCCAAACCTTCTACACAATATAAATACACAAAGCATAAATGCCCAGCGAACTCCAAATAGAATAAATCCAAATAAACCCACTCCAAGACATATTCTGATCAGACTGTCAAATACTGAAGAGAAGGAGCAAGTTCTGAAAGCAGCAAGAGAAAAGCAATTCACCACATACAAAGGAAACAGCTTAAGACTAAGTACTGACTACTCAGCGGCCACCATGGAGGCGAGAAGGCAGTGGCATGACGTATTTAAAATTCTGAGAGAGAAAAGTTTCCAACCAAGAATACTTTATACAGCAAAGGTCTCCAAATTTGAGGGAGAGCTTAAATTTTTCACAGTCAAACAAATGCTGAGCGATTTTACTATTAAAAGACCTGCCCTACTTCAGATACTAAACGGAGCCCTACCGACAGAAAAACAAAGAAAAGAGAGACATAGAGAAATTTAACAGGCATATATAGAACATTACATCCCAAATCACCAGGACACACATTCTTCTCTAGTGATCATAGATCTTTCTCCAGAATAGACCATATGCTGGGACATAAAACAAGCCTCAATAAATTTAAAAAAAAAATTGAATTTATTCAAAGCACATTCTCTGACCACAATGGAATACAAATAGAAGTCAGTAACCATCAGAGACTTTAGAAAATTCCCAAACACCTGGAGGGTAGAAATGAGGGGGAGATGAAAACATTCCCGGATAATCAAAAGCTGAGGGACTTCATCACCAGTAGATCAGTCCTATAAGAAATGCTAAAGGGAATTGAGCAGGCTGAAAGGAAGGAACACTAACCAATTGACTGAAACCACGTGAAGAAATAAAGATTTCCAGTAAAGATCACATGGTAAATATAAATACCAATACTACTGTATTTTTGATTTGTAACTCCACTATTTACTTCCTACAGGATCTAAAATACATAAAACTGTAATGATAAATCAGTGGTTTTGAACTCAGTGTAAAATACGTAATTTTTGACAAGGACTACATAAAGGTGGGGGAATGGAGGAGTAAAGGAACATAGTTTGTGTGTCCTATTGAAGTTAAGTTGGTATCAAAGAAAAACAAGATTGTTATTAGACTTAAGAGGTTAAATTTAAGACCCACAGTAAACCCAAAGAAACTATCAGATAATATGATCATAGAGATGAAAAGTGGAGTATGGGTTAGGAGAAGTGGGGGAAGGGGCAATGGGGAGTTAAGAAAGGAGTGTAGGGTTTCTGTTTGGGGTGAAGGGAATTTTATAGTAATGGATGGTGGGAAGGTGATGGCATTGCAGCATTCTAAATGTGATTAATCCCACTATTGGAATGCTAGGGAGGGGTTGGAATGGGAAGATTTAGGCTGTATATGTTTCCACAAGTGAAAAAAAAAAGACAGTCTAAATAGACAATGACAATTAAATGCCAAGGATGATCCTGGATGGGATCTGAGGATGGAGGAGAGAGGAGGCTCAAAGGGACACAGGTGGGACATAAGGAAAAAAAAAGGAAATATAAAATGTAAGCTTTGTATCAATGTTGAATTTCTTGAACTTCTTAGCTGCGCTTAATGGGATTGCATAAAAGAATGTTACTGTTCATGGGAAATGTATGTGTGAATTTTGTTTGTTCAAGGATGCGTGCAGCCTCCTCTCATATGTTCAGAAGACAGAGCAATAGATGGTGGATGATAGGGAGGGAGGGGGGAGGGAGGGAAAGTAAGAAATGGTGGTGTGACAGGATGTTAAAGTTGGTGGATCGGGGTATCAGGGAAAGGGGTCGGGTTATGCTGGAGTTCTGTGTATGAGGTTTGTATTGTTTTTGCAACTGTTCCTGTAAGTTTGAATTTATTTCAAAATAAAATTAAAAAAAAAATGAATTTGGGCTTCTGCTTCTCACCATATGCAAACATTAATTCAAAATGAATCAGCAACTGTAAAAATGTGCTCTCATCACTTATAACGGATGTGCCACACCAGTGCAAGCTTTTAGTGATAGGGTAATATATGGGAATTCTGTATTTTATGCACGATTGTTCTGTAAACCTACAACTTCTCTAATAATAATAAAAAAAAGAATCAGCGACCTAAATATAAGAGCTAACACTATAAAATTCTTACAAGAAAACATAGGGAAATATCTTCAGAACCTTAAACCCAAGCAGTAAACGAAAAACTTGATAAATGGGACCTCATCAAAATTTAAACCTTTTGCTCATCACAGGACATTATGAAGAAAGTGAAAAGACAACCTACAGAATGAGAGAAAATATCTGGAAACCATCTATCTGGTAAGGATTTAATAGCTAGAATATATGAAGAACTTCTACAATTTAACATAAAAAGAAAACAACCCAGTTAAAAGATGGGCAAAAGACTTAAAAAAATTTCTCCAAAGAAGATACACGAAATGACCGATAAGTATATGAAAAGATGTTCAGCATTATTAACCATTAAAGAACTGTAAGTTAACACTTAGTTGAGATGCCACTTTGCTCATACCTGCTAGGAGGGCTGTTAATTTAAAAAAAAAAAAAAAAAAGAAAAGAGCATGTTGGTGAGGATGCGGAGAAACAGAAACCTTCATGCGTTGTTGGTGGGATGTACAGTGATGCAGCTGCTGTGGAAAACAGCTTGGCAGTTCCTCAAAAATTTAAACATACAATTACTGTATGACTTGGAATGTCCGTTCCTAGGTATGTGCCCAAAAGAATTGAAAGCAGGGACTAGAACAGATATCTGCACACTGATGTTTGTTGCAGTGTTATTCATGATAGCCCAAAAGGTGGAAGCAAGCCAAGACTGAGAGATGAACGGAAAAAAGAATGGCAAGTGGTCCATCCATACAGTGGAATATTATTCAGCCCTAAAAAGAAGTGACGCGCTGGTACATGCTACAGTGTGGGTGAACCTTGAAGACATCAGGTTGAATGAAATAAGCCGGACATGAAAAGGACAAATACTGTGTGATTTCTGTTATCTGAAGTGCTAAGAACGAGCATGTCTGCAGAGATTGCCCAGGAGCCCCCATAAAAAGCCGAATAGCGGCTCCCAGGGTGGGGCAGAGGGATCAGGGAGCTGTTGCTAAATGGGCGTTTCTGTTTGAGGTGGTGAAAATGTTCTGCAACCAGATGAATGGTTGAAGTTAAACACATTGTCAGTGTACTTAAATGTCAGTTCACCAAAAAATGGTTAGAATGATTTTTATGTTTATTTTACCACAATTAAATAAAAAGAAAATATGTCTGTGCATGTAATTTCATAGTTCTCTTATATTTTTCTAAATTGTAAGTAATGTGCTGTGTGTATAACTCCATTAGTTACTTTTTTTCTTTAACTGAATTTGCCCTGGGTAAGCCACTCACCTCGTTGAGCACTGCCACCTTCTGTTGGTTTAGCTCTTCCGGCAGCTTGCCTCCAAGGAGGCCCAGGTTGAGGAGTCGCTGGCACGAGATGCCCTAAAAGATACCGAGAGCAGAGTGGACAGAGGGGGAGCCCCGGGATGTGATTGCCGGACTCCAGGAGGAGCTCTCGGAGCCCCCGGGGGGTGGCAGCTGTGGTCCAGGTCGGGGAAGGCACAGCGTGTTGGCTTGCTGCTGGGTACAGCCTGTGGGAGGCAGAGAAAGGGGCCATGGAGCGAGGGGGTTGCCACATCGGGACCTTGAGGGGGTGTCAGGAAGGGGTGTCAGGGGAGGGGTGGCCTCAGTTCAATGTGGGTGTGTGAGGGGGAAGGCTGGGGTCCGGGAGAGGTGGGCCATGGCCACCCGCGGGCCTGTGCTGTCTCCAGGGTGCTTGGTGTGGGAGGTGGGGGCACGCTGCCTGCCAGTCAGCAGGTGATGTGGCCAGAGTGGGCACCAAGGAGTGATTCCGGGCGGGGCCTGGCCTGTGAGCCTGGGTGGGGCTCAGGTGCAGGGCCAGGTGTCGGCATGGGGGGTGCTGGGCGGGGCTGAGAGCTCTAGGAGTCACGTTCGTCTAATGACAGGCTCTTTGCTTTTTCTGTTTTGGAATAGGTGGCTATTATCATGGAAAACTAATTTTTCCCAGAGAATTTCCTTTTAAACCTCCTAGTATTTATATGATAACTCCCAATGGAAGATTTAAGTGTAATACGAGGTAAGGCCCTTTGCATGGACTTGTGGGTCCCGTGGAGTGGGTCTGTGCTCCTTTTGAGTGAGCCCCTTGTTTGCAGGCTGTGTCTCTCCATCACGGATTTCCACCCAGACACGTGGAATCCCGCATGGTCTGTCTCAACCATCCTCACCGGGCTCCTGAGCTTCATGGTGGAGAAGGGCCCCACGCTGGGCAGCGTGGAGACCTCGGACTTCACGGTGAGGCCAGGGGTGTACCACGTGCCAGGGGCGGGAGCAGCCTTCTGTCCAAGCGGCTGCCACCTCTCCGGAGCAGGCCGTGGGCTGTGTGCCTTTTGGGGGCCAAGATGGGCAGTTCCACAGCCCCCAGCTTGGACTCAGCCAGCTCTCCGGCCGCAGCACCGTGAGAAGCATCGGGCCTGTGCTGGCGGCCCGTGGGCCGGCAAGATGAGGTTTCCTTCTGGTTAACTTGTGTGTATTTCTTCTGTTTTTTTAAGTAGGGGTCAAGTTTAATGTCCTTGATTGATGATAATGAAAGATAAATGAGGCTTTCTTACACATATGAATTAGTTTGTTATGAAGGACAAACTCAAGTGCTTTCTCTGACAAGAGAACAGCAGTCCTTGACCCTGAAAGTATGTGTTTTTGCAATTTTGAAAGAATTGAAATTAGCTTTCTAGCTGATACTTCCCTTCTCTTTCTTCCTAGAAAAGACAACTGGCTTTGCAAAGTTTAGCATTTAATTTAAAAGACAAAGTCTTTTGTGAACTATTTCCTGAAGTTGTGGAGGTAAGTGTCTGTTTAAGTGAGAAAGTGAAAGTTGGAAATCCGTCTTGTTTTCTCCACATTGAAAACACTTTCATGTTCGATTCTTTCCAAAGAGAAAACATCCCTGTGTGGCTCCAAGTTGCAGGTGTCCCCTGGGGCTCGTGGGGGCTCCCGGGGAGTGGCAGAGCACCAGGGTCTGCGCCCAGAGCGTGTGAGCTGTGATGCCGAGGGACGGCGGGCTCCGGGGGGGGGCTGGTTTCAGGCTCAGTGGCAGTGAGCGGCCCCTCCTTGGCCATCGCCTGGCTCTGGGGGGCCAGTAAGACAGCAGGTGCCACAGGAGGCGTTGGCCCAGCGATGGGGTGGGGCAGGCGAGTGGGACCCCGTGGTCAGGGCCTCAGTGATCATGTGATCATGTCTGTGAGGCCCGGCGTGGTGGCTTTGGCAGGTCACTTGGTCCCCTGATCTGTAAAATGAGGTTCGGAAGGCACCTGCCTCAGGCTGAGGGTCAAGGTGAGGGGATCGGAGGGGACGGGTGCTTCCTTCCTGGTGATCTTTAGCTCCCGAGAGAACCTTCCAGGTCGTAAAACCACTTTCCCGTTTTAGGCCAACCCTTTTTTCATGCTGCTTTTCTCTTAGGAAATTAAACAAAAACAGAAAGCACAAGATGAACTCAGTAGCAGACCCCAGACCCTGCCCTTACCAGATGTGGTTCCAGACGGGGAGACACACCACGGCCGGAACGGGCTCCCGCTCCTCAACGGGCACATGCCTGTGGCCGGGCCCAACCTCCCAGGGCTCCAGCAGGCCCACCGGCACCACGGGCTGCTGGGAGGCGCGCTGGCGAACTTGTTTGTCATCGTGGGGTTCGCAGCCTTTGCGTACACGGTCAAGTGTGTGCTGCGGAGCATAGCGCAGGAGTGACGCCCGGAGCCCGGGCAGGTCAGCAGCAGCCGGGGAGCCAGCGGGGCCCCGGGCCCACCGGATGGCCCGGGCTCAGCCTTCCGGAAACCTTCAGGGGAGACGAGACCCAGAGGCGCCTCTCAGAGGTGGAGCAGGGCAGACTCGCGCCTGGCGCCCGCCCAGCGCCCCCACAGCCAGGTGGACCCACGGCGGGCAGTGTGGCCGGGTTTTGGTTTTCTAGTCTGTTTCCTGTATTGTCTCCTGGATTTGTTTTAGTAAACTTGTTTTTCATTTTATTAGATTTGGTCACTTAAAAAAATATAAAACTGGAAGCCCTCCTAGTACTCCATGTGCTTTCTTAGTGTAACGCAGCAACCCACTTTGGCATGAGGCAGAAGGGCTGGTGCCTGCTGTCCTGGCCCCATGCTGTGCCGGCCGTGCTTCCCAAACGGGGTCTCAGTGAGGCTTGGGGCGCCCTGGGGCCTCCCGCTGGTCAGGAACCTGGGAGTGATGCGATCTGGTTTCCTCCTGCAGTGAACCAGCCCCCTCCTCCTGAAGTGCAGCCCCACTTCCCGAGGTGGAGCCGGGCATCTGCTCGCTCCGGCCACAGTGGTTGGTGTTCACGTGGGAGCCAGCCCGCCTGGGCTCGAGGGCCCCTGGCTGGTTCGTTGCGTTCCCTGGGCACAAGAGAGAAGGGCGTGGAAGGGTCCCTGGGCTCAGCCGCAGCGGGCATCCCCATCGAGGGCACTGCCTGGCGGCCTCCCCAGCCGGGCCTCGGTCTCCTCGGGGCTCCTAGTGGGGTCATGGCAGAGACTCTCTAAGTTCCCGATATCCGTGTGGCCCAAAGGCTGCAGCTTTCTGGGCAGCTGGACAGCTGTGCACAGGCAGGGCTGGGCCTGCCCGCGTGCCCCCCAGAACCCTCCACAGCCCTGGAGGTGGCAAGCACACACTGCTCACGTCAACCCAGGGTGCCAAGGAGTGTCTTTTGATGCTGGAAGACAGCTCGCAGCTTGAATTGGCATCAAGGAAGGAAAAGAAACTGCCTCAGAAGACGTCCAGTGTCTGTGTTTGAGCCTCCCGGCCACTCCCTGCTGACCGTCGCCTGCATCTTAGCGTCAAGACTCCAGCCCAGATGGGGACACCGCCGGCGCCGTGGTAGTGAAGTGGGCCCCGTGTGCTTACACTTCTTTGACAAAATTTCTTTGTTTTTTGAACAATTTATTTAAAATTGCTCTATAATTTACCACTGGTATGTATTTAAGTTGCTCTTGTGAAAAAAAATCTTTCATTATATCTTTGTTCCTAAATTCCACGCTGTTGACGTCCTGTCTCCCGGAAGTGCGTTCTGTCTCCCGCTGCGCCCGGCTCGAGGACGCAGCGTCGCCACGTGCCCCCGGCCGTCTCGTGAGGGGAAGGTGTGTCTGCAGCACACGGGCTCCCCAGCCTTAGCGGGGGGGCCCAGGGGTGGTTGGTATTGGTTCAAACACTTGATGTTTCCTGAGGTTTCTTTGGGGTTCCAATGTTTAGCATGTAGAAGGGTTTCTGGCTACACGGTTACTTCATTTCTGTTTGTGAAATTTTAACTTCTAAAAACCCATACTCAGCAGGTGGGAGCACATCCCATGCTGCACAGAATCTGTGGGTTGGCACCCAAGGCCTTGCGTCATCTTAACGAGACTTAACATAAGGATGTGCCTCTGTCTGTCCCTCTGGAGTGTGTCCTCATTGAGACGGTGAAGGCAGCGTGTCCTCAGGTTGTGTGAGCCCCGACTTCTCACTCGGTCATGGGGCCAGGTGGTGGGGCGGTGGCGTGTGCACTCGTGTGTGTGCACAGTCGTTCCGTGTTGTGTGGAGAAGTGCCACCACTATGAAGGGTGTGTTTTTATGAAGAAATAAAAGCCCTACACAGAAACCATTGCAAGGCCATAACCGAGGTAGTTTTCAGCTGTGGGGGGGCAGGGCGGGGAGAGCAGTGTTTCCTGCCTGCTCCAGCAAACTGCGAAGGTTTCCTCTGAGTGTGCCACAAGGGGATGAAAATTCTCCAGCCTGGTACTCGAGGACTTGATTTCCAGCTGATCCCCCGAGAAGTCTTGGACTGAGAGGCCTCGGCGGGAGGCCCTCTTCTTCCCTTTCCCCGACTGTGCTTGTCGGGGCTCCAGGGTCCCCGGCTTGAGGGCACATGACTCTCCTGGGCCTGGGCCTGCCAGGGGTCCTTCCAGAGTCGGCGGCAACCCTCCCGTTGGCCTGGAGTGGACTCCTCAAGAGACTCTGGTCATTGTGCCATCATTTCCCAGACAGCTCCACTGCTCACCCCAGGGAGAGGCACTCGGGTCCCTTGCCAGGCTTGGGATACACTGGTGTCCGGGAAGCCAGAGAGCATCTGTCTGCACAGTGACTGGCTGTGCGTGGTTTGGACAGATGGTGGTATGGCCCTTCTGCCAGCCCCAAGCTTGGGGCTTGCAGCGTCCCAGTGACGGAGGACAGCCTGGTCACACATGCCAGCTGGGCAGGTGGCCCTGCTGCCCGTCCAGTGGTCTGGGAGCTGTGGTGTGGCTTGACCCCTCCTCACAATCCAAGGCTCAGAGGTGGGGGACACTGGTGCTGTCCTGAATTTATGGGCAGAAGCTGTGGGCCTGGCCCTGTCTGGCTGCGGGAGCGGTGGGTGCGGGGCTCAGCTGAAGGGGGGTGCACTGCCAGTGGAGCTGCTACCCCCAAGCCTCTCCTCCCAGTGGTGTGGTCACCTCCAGCTGGCTGAGGGAGGCCGGGAACAGGCCCCAGAGGTGGGCACAGTGGGCGTGGGGTGCCAAAGGCCCCCCCAGGACGGGGTCGGAGCTGAGACAATCCCTCTGTTGTCCCTGAAGCCACCGTCTCTCCCAGAGCCCAGGGGCCGCACATGGGGGCCGGGCTGGAGCCCCCGGCACCGGCAGCAGAGATGCCTGCTTGGGGCTCGGGGCCCCCTCGCCCTTCTCTGCAGACGACTGGAAGTTGAGGAGGGTCCGGAGAATTCTTCAGCCCCAGGACCGAGACCACCGGGACGTTCCTCGCTGCCATGCAGGTGGCTCTTCCCAGCCGTGGTGCCGCGGGGAGCCCAGAAAAAGGGCTCTGCTCGGTCCCCAGCGTGGCCCCGGCCAGCCTCTCCCAGCTGCCGGAGTTAGTCACGGAGGGTCCCCGGCTCCCCCAGGGTGTCACAAAGAGAAAGCGGCTCCCCTCTGGGGCCCCCTGCCGTCGGCTGGCTGCTGGCCAGCACGGAGAGGTGCTGGGAGCCCCGGGGTCTCGCTTGATGTCCTTGATTTCCCAGGGGACGGCCTGGGTCTTTCAGCCCCGGGGTCAGGGACTCCTTTCTCCTGGCTCAGCGTGGCAGGAAGCTGAAGGCCCCGCTGGGGCAGGGGCAGCGCCTCGGGGTCAGGAGGAAGGGGACAGGAGGGCTGGGGATGATCGGTCTCCTCCCACCTCGTGGCTGCGCCCCCGCGCCTTCTGGGGGGCCGGCCCAGGCTGGGCCGTGGGGGCCCGACTGTCTGTCTTTGCCAGGTCACCCAGAGCCTGTGGGCACTGTCTCGAGGCCGGGGGTCTGAGGTCTGAGCCTGCAGCCTGGAGGAGAGGAACGGGAGGGGCTGGGGGCTGCCAGCAGGTCACCAGGTGCACCCCGACACCCTCAGGGCTGTCGGGGAGGCAGATGGGGGGGCGCAGCGTTACCTGTTGAGTCGGACCTTCCTGGGAGGGACATGGAGGGGCCAGCCCCCCGGTAGCACGCGGTCACTGGGGCGTGGGGGCCCCGGGCGGCCCTGGAGCCGGCGGGCAGCTGGGTGGCAGCACTGAGCCCTCCCCCTTGGAGCCGGCGAGGTTTGGAGGGCGGGAGGCTCCCAGCGAGGCGGAGCGGGAGGGAGGCCGGCGGCCAGTGCAGGCCCCGCTGCATGCGCCCCGTCGTGCCCTCCGTGCTGCAGACATGTGTCGTGGCCTGGCCCCTCCGCGGGGGCGCTGAGGGCGGAGCTGCCGCCCACCCATGCGAGGGCCGGGCCAGGGGCCGCAGTGCTGAGCCGCCCGGGACACAGGACCCTAGCGCTGCCCGCTGCTGCCGGCCACCGGCCACCATGAGGGGCTGGGGCTGGGGCTGGGCCTGGGCCGCGGCCATGACCCTCCTCTGGCCGCAGCTCACGCTCCCCAGGGACGTGGGCGTCCAGCAGGAGCCCAAGAGGCCACGGCCGCCTGGCCAGCGCACAGAGCCCCCCAACGCCACCATCCCCAACCCTGAGAAGCCGCCCGGCTCCCCCAAGGTAGGAGGCTGGGGGCACGTGTGGGACGCCCTCCCGGAGGGCTCCTCGGTGGGGACAACAGGCACCCGGGGTGACACACTGCCGGCCTCCCAGCTGGCGGCCAGTGGCCCCTTCCCCTGCCCGTGACCACAGCCCTGTCTTGGTGGGGAGGGGCTTCAGACAGGGTCCTCATGATCCAGGGCTGGGGGGCATGGGGGGGCAGGCATTAAACCTTTAATGCCCCCAGCCGGTTGCACCCTGACCTGTCTGCTGTGGTCTGCGGTGGCCCTTGGGTTCAATCACCAGTTCAGGTTGGGGGTGCTCCAGGCAGCCTGGTGGGGTGCCCCTGTGGCCCCTGTGCTGGCCCTAGGAGCCCCTCAGGCCCGTCCTGCACTAGGGTCTTCTCCGAGGCAGGAGATGTGTGCGCCTGCCTCTCAGGCCGAGGGTCTCCTAAGGGGCCCGGGGCTGACCCCAGGGCCCGGTCCTGGGAGCTCTCCTGCTGCGGCTGCCACTAACGCTGTCCTGGGGGGAGTCCGTGGCCGGCCAGGTGTGCGTCTCCAGCCCCAGGGGCCACAGGTCGGGCGGGGAGTGGTGTTCGCAGCCGCAGGCCTCCGCCAGCCCTCGCGGCCTTTGATCCGCCCTCGCAGCCTCCCAGGGCGTCGCCGTGGCGGCCTGCCCGCTGCCCACGCGGCCCGAGGCCTGGGGCGCGTTTCCCAGATGGGCTGAAGAGGGATTGGCTCAGGACGAGGCGACCGTCCCCGGGCGGGGCCTCAGCTGGAGGTCACCGGGGGGCGGGGAGGAGCCCACCTCATGCCCACCTGGACGGCCTGGTGGGGACAGATGGGGTGGATGCCCCTGGCAGTGCGGTGGGGCCAGTGCCTGGGCCCCCGAGCGTGAAGGGCTGGGGTGGCTGTGGGAACAGGCAGATTCGGGTGCTTCTCTCATCTCCCTGTTTGGGGCCCAGATCGAGTTCATCCAGCCCCTCAGGCCTTGTCCGGTGCTGCGCCATCCCCAGCGTGGAGGCCGAGGGCCTGGCCCCGACGTCCTGCCCTTGGTTATCCCCGAGACCGGCAGACTGGCCTTCCCCGGCCCTCGGCGGCCCTTGCAGTGAAGCTGGGCTGCAGCTCTCGCACTCGCCGCCGCGCGTGGCAGGACACACGGAAAGCTTGTTCCCGCCTCCCACCCATTGCCTCGGCAAGGGCCAAGCCCACCGCAGGGACCCTGGCCAGCGGGCAGCCCCTAGCCTGCCCAGGGCCGAGCTCGGAGCACAGCTGCCTGGGGAGCCGGGACATGGCTCGGGGCTCAGGAAGGCCACCGCCTCCGAAAGGGCCCTGCCTGGCCGCCCCCTGCTCCGGCATTCCTGGGCTGGGTCCCCCGTGGTGGCCCTCGCTGCTCCGCTACCGCCCACCTTTCCTGCCCTGCAGCCACCCGAGGCCTCTGGGCCCGAGGTCTCCGACGCCCACAGGACATGGCTGGACTTCGTCCGGCGGCCCAACGAGGGGGCCCCAAAGAAACGGTGCCGAGGGCGGGGCAAGAAGTTGGTGAGGTCCCCCGGGGACCCTGGCTGGGGCCTGGCCCAGGGTAGGGGGTTGCCCCACCGGGGTCCTCACTCTCTCCCCCTTCCCCCCCACAGAGAGGCCTCTCTGGTCCCCCAGGACCTCCTGGGCCCCCCGGCCCCCCAGGGCCCCCTGGCGCTGCAGTCTCCCGGGAGGCCCTGCTGCGGGAGTTCCAGGAGCTGCGGAAAGGTGAGGCCGGGCCCCCGGGGAGGCCCCGCCCGGCCCGGGGGTGCCTGGGCTGACCCACGCGTGTCCCCACAGAAGCCACCGAGCACCGGCTCCCGGGGCCGCTGGGCGGGGGGCTGGTGGCCGAGGCCTTCCACTGCCAGCTGCGGGGCCCCATGCGGGTGGACAGGAAGACGCTGGTGGAGCTCCATGGCTTCCAGGCTGTGAGTGGGTGGGCTGGGGACCCAGTGGGGGCCCTGGGGTGGCCAAGAGGGGCCACCCGGGGTGGGGAGGCCTTCTCTGGGAGCCCGAGCCGGTGGGGGGCTGGTGACACACAGGGCCCCCCAGCCTGGAGCCGCCGCTCACCCACCGCCCTCGCAGCCCTCGGCCCAGGGAGCCTTCCTGCGGGGCTCGGGCCTCAGCCTGGCCTCCGGGCGCTTCACGGCCCCCGCCTCTGCCATCTTCCAGTTCTCCGCCAGCCTGCACGTGGGTGAGCCGCGGGGTGGGCTCAGCCCGGGAAGGGGCGTGGGGGTCCCGGGCCTCCCTCACAACCCCTCTCCCCCCACAGACCACAGTGAGCTGCAGAGCCGGGCCCGGCTGCGGGTCCAGGATGCCGTCCGCGTGCTCATCTGCATCGAGTCCCTGTGTCACCGCTACACGTGAGCTGCGGGACCACGGCGGGGGCTGCGGGGCCAGCTGTGCTCTTGCTCGTGCCTCCCCTGCATCCCTGCCCGCCCCTCACCTGCCGCTCGCCTGCCCCTCGCCTCCGCCTGCACCCCTTGCACAGGTCCCTGGAGGCCGTCGCGGGCCTGGAGAGCAACAGCGGGGTCTTCACAGTGCCGGTGCAGGGGATGCTGCAGCTGCAGGTGAGCGCAGGAGCCGGTGGGCAGCAGGGGACCCTGAGGCGGGGTGGGGGCCCCCAGCATCCAGCACCTGCGCCCGTGAGCCCCTAGCCCCGCGGGACCCTGTCTGCTCCCGGGCCTCTAAAGGCCTGGCTCTGTGGGCAGCTTCAGGCAGCTCAGGACTCCTGGGTTCGCGTGGTGGGACGGGGCTCTTGTTTGGTGGGCTGGGACCCCGAAACAAGAGGACGGTGTCCCTCCTGTGCCTCCCTGTGGGCGGGGGGCTGGCCTGGAGCTGGCCCCAGCCAGGGACATCTGCTGTTGGGGCTTCAGGCTGGACAGTATGTCTCCGTCTTCGTGGACAATGGCTCCGGGGCACCCCTCACCATCCAGAGCGGCTCCAGCTTCTCGGGCCTGCTTCTGGGCATGTGAAGACGGCCGAGGAGCGGCAGGGAGCAAAGCCGCCTTCCCCTCAAACCTCCCTTCCCAGCCCCCAGCCCCCCCCAGCCCTCGGCCCTCCTCCCCATCCTCTGTTAATAACCAGCCACAGCAATAAAGAACAGACAACCCTGTCACCCTGGCCGCTGCCTGGTTGTCGCCGAGGTTTGGGCCTCACTGGAGACGTGGCCAAGGGGCCTTGTCCGCATGTGGCCCCGGAGCTTGGGGTGGGCCAGCGGGGGGTCCTGCAGTCCGGGGGCCCGAGGCGATGAAATCGCAAGGACCAGCCCAGAGCCCCGGCCAGCACCCCGCAGGGAGGTGAGGGCAGCAGGCATGGGTGCAAGCCGCGAGTCCCACACATGACGCCAGGGCCACCCAAACGAGCACAGAGCGTGCACAGGGGCATGTGGGGCTGGGTGGGGGGCCCGGCCGGGGCTGGGAGACGGTGGGAGCCTCCACCGTAGACTGCACCCCCAGGCTGTGAGTCTGGTGGACTTGGGCCCCCCAACCCCAGTCCTGTCCTGGCTCCAGCAGTCCCAGACCTGAGAACGTAAATAGGCCGTGGGCAACAGCATCTCCGTGCGGCACCTGGGGGGGCTCAGCCCGTGGCAGGAGGGTCTGGAGAGGGAGGGCAGGGAGCTTGCAGCCCCCAGGGCCATGACCTGCTGGGCAGGGGGCACAGGAGGACCCTCCCTGCCGCCTGCCGGTCCAGGCAGCTGGGCGCTTTGGCCGCTGATCTGTCCCTGCCCCACTCCCTGGGGACCCTGGGTGGCCCTCGGCCCTGGGGGCATCCTGGCAGCCCGACCTGATGGGCGCCATCTGGGGTCCCCTGTGGCGGCTCGGGCAGGGGCGGCTGATGACTGAGGCCCTGGGGTCTGGGACCTGCTGCTCGGGGCTGGCGCTGGGTCTCAGCGTTTGCAGAGAAAGAATCAGACTCGCCGGCGCCCCGACTCCGTGGGCCCCGTCTTTCATCTCGCTGTCTCCTCCTGCCCCTGTCCTTGCCGTCCTGATCAGAGGCCGTCAGCCCCTCCGCCCTAATTCCCCAGAATGTGCTTCTCCAGCCTGGTGAGCAGGGAGGGTGGGCTGGGCGGGCGGGAGGGTCCCGGGAGGGCACTGGCGATGGGGCGTGGCCCGGCTGCCCCCACAGACCCTCCCTGACGCCCCTTCTCTCAGCCCTGCCTTCTCCCCCATCCCCCCACCCGCAGCACTTGAAGAGGCTGCCTGAGGCTTCCCTGAGGGTGTCCTGGGCCCTTGAGGTACGTGGGAGATGCTGGGGGGTCCTAGGGGGTGGGGGTGGGGTCACAGAGGAATGGAGCTTTTCTCCCAGTGGGCTTTCGGACGAACTGGGGGCAGAGCTGAGCCGTCAGCACGGCCTCATGGACCCCCCAACCCAAGGCTGACTTCATCTGGTCTCAGACCCATGCCACGCCCCCAGGCCCCCCCAGACGGGTGCTCCCTCCACGGCTGCCGGGTCTGGGCCAGGTCCCAGGGCTCTAGTGCAGACGGGTGCAGACGCCCTGGCCCCTGCTGCCCCTTCTGCTCGGGGACCGCATGTGAGGCCTGGGGCTGGGGGCATCTGCCTCAAGGGCCCTGTGGGAAGCAGCCCGGACCCCCAGGACCTGTGCCGGCTGCACTGGAAGGCCTGGGGGGCCCTTTGACCCTGTGCGAGGCTTGAGAGGGGCTGCACCATGCAGCTGCTGCACCCCGAGGTCTGTGTGTCTGTGTGTCCCTGGCCGAGTCGGTGGGGGTGCCCGTCCCCTGGGCTCCCCTTGCTGGGCTGCGGCTGCTGCATCCTGTGCCCCCGCATGGCAGGAGCCACGCAGGCCGGGGCTGTCCAGGCTCCTGGAGGACATGCCGGTGCCCGGCTCAGGGTGGCTGCCCGAGGCCTGGCCACCCTCCCTGGAAGCCTTGGGGGGTGCAAAAGGGGCCACTGTGCCCTGCGCTCGCATAGAAGCCCCTCCACGGCCTCCATGCCACTCGCCCAGTGCTGGCCTGGGACCCGGCTGGGGCTGAGCGGCTGAGTGTGCCACACATTCAGGCTCCTGGCTCCGCGAGAACTCAGGGCCCTGTCCCCTGGGGTCAGTGGGCCCCCTGCCGCCTGAGGTCTTCCGCCGCCTGGGGTCTCCCGCCGCCTAGGGTAGCTGGGAGACATGTCGGCATCTGGAACACAGCTCTGGCCCGAGCCTGTTCCTGCTGCCGTCACCACATCTGCCTGCTGCATGTCTGACAGGAACCCAGGTGGGCTCGGGGACAAAGGGCCTTTGTTGGGGAGAATTTGGGGTGCAGCCCGCTCTGGGGCAGTGACTCACAGGTTCCTCTGGGAGCTGAGTGAGGCGCAGGTGTGATAACATCAGGTTTGGCACACCTGACATGTCTCACAGGACTTGGGGCCGAGGCGGTGCCTACCCCAGCCCACACGAGGCACGCGAGGGGAGGGGACCCCGACTGAGCTTCTCCGAGAGACCCCGCAGCAGGCTGGCAGGACGGGGAACAGCTAGAGGCTGCGCCAGACAGCCCTGCAGAGTGCGTTTTTGCAGGGAGGTGCCCCCAGAAGCAGCCCCCGAAGCCCTCACTGCAGGCTCGCCCCCCGCCCCAGGGCCCCAGGGGTCATGGGGTGCTGTCCTCAGGCCTGTCCCTGCCGCGGCCCTGAGGAGGGCACAGACGCACGTCAGCAGCAGGACACCCGAGGCCAGACTCGCAGGAGACTTCCAGGCCACTGGCTTTGGAGGTGCCTCCTTGGGGCGGGACTTGGCGCCCCCATCGCTCCCCAGACGGGCTGCCTGGGACCTCCAGGCGCCATGGGGAGAGGGGCTGGGCTCGGGTTTCCTTCTCGGGTCACCAGCTGGGTCAGGCCCGAGCGCGGCGGGAGGGTGGGGGCTCAGTCTCTGAGGTCCAGCTGCTGTCGCCACCGTTGTTTACTCTCGAGGACGGGGGGTGCTGGCGTGGCCAGCTGAGCCCTGCCTGGGGGAGGCCACACGGAAACAGCAGGACCCGGGGCCGGGGTGGCAGGCACCCGTGCCCAGACGGGGTTTGGGGGTTGGGGACGAGCGGCAGGACACACAGGGGACCCTCGGCGTCCTTCTAGGTGGCCAGGCCCGTGGCTGCCCTTCGCTGTCCCCCAGGATCTGACCTGTCGGCCGGGGCTGGGGGACCCCAGGGCGGGCGTGGGTGCAGGTGTGTCAGGAGGGGGTCAGGGCTCGGGGCGGCACGTGCAGACTCCGGACACCCAGCGCCCCGAGCACGGGCTGTCCCTGTCCCCGGCCCCGTCCTGCTCCCTGGGGGCCCCGGAGTCTGGCTGCAGGCCCAGAGGTGGAGCCCAGGCCGGCGACTGTCCTCCAGGGGACGCGAGGGGCCTGAGGGTCTCACCCTCTGCTGCTGTGTCCACCTTGGGCCGTGCAGGAGGGGCCCGGAGGAGGGCCGTGGGCCGTGGGTGCCGGCTGGGGGGTGGTCCTGCTCGGCCCGGGACCTGAGGCCGGGCCTCTGCCCCCCACCGGCTGCACAACCGGCCCCAGGACGCGGCGCCTGCAGCGGCCTCGGCAGCGAGTCCCGAACCCAGAACCCGGGTGCACCGTGACTGCCAGTCGTTCCCATTGCATCAGTTTCAAACCTCCCTGGTCCCGTGTCCCTTTCTGGGGCCTCTGCCGGCCGAGGGTCCACACACAGCACCAAACGAGGACAGGACCTTGGGAACCGGCAGGAGGGGCTGGGGGCTGCCACATCTCGGGGTCTGCTCCCTGAAGAGCCGGCTTGTGAGTACCTGTGTCTGTCCCGGACGCCGTGTGGGGCGACCCGTGTCCCTGGCACAGCCCCGAGGCTCGGGCCGGGCCCCAGGCAGGGTCAGTGCCGATCGGGCCAGGCCGCGGGTCAGGTCAACCGAGAGGCGCCACCTGCCAGCCCAGCTCCTGTGACCGGCCGGCGCTGGTCAACTTAGGGGACCGGGCAGGCCCCCAAGTCATGGGGAGGAGAGGGGCTGTGCAGCAGCCCCTGTGGGTGGCGTGGCGCAGGATGCCTGGGCTCCAGGGAGACCCTCAGGGGCCCTGTTTGCTTTGGGTGGTCCCTGAGAGGGACGGGGGGTCCCCTGGTCACAGTGTGGCCATGGGTGGGGGCAGAGAGGGGCAGCAGCTCCACCCACAGGGGCGGGTGGGTCGGGAAGGGCTGGAGGGGCTGCCAGGCAGGTGGGTCCGCGCGGGGGCGGGCGGCTGGCGGGATGGCCGGGCGGACGTGGCCGAGCACATGGGGAGATGGGGGGCTGGGGCAGCCGGCACTTACCACCGGGTGGAAAGCGAAGGTGCCTGCTTGTGCGTTTACCAGGCTGGGGTCTGGGGCACCAGCGAGCCAGGCCCCTTCCCAAACTTCCAGAACCAGAGCCTGTGCTCCGGCACCCTTGGCTGCCCCTTTGGAGGCCCTGCCCGGGCTGGGGGTGAGGGCCGGAGCCCCACTGACCCGCCATGCTCCCTAGTTTCCCTGTACCCCTCACACACAGTGCTGGGCAGCCAGAGCCTGCGGTTTCCCCAGAATGTTCTCAGTCTTGTGGTTTCCACAGAGGGTGATGGGGGCCAGCGGGGGCCGCAGGAGTGGCCGGCAAACCCGGCTGTGAAGAGGCAGGAGCGTGAGGAGCGGCTCAGGGGCGGGGGCCTGGGTCACGGAAAGGACTCGGGTGAGCCGAGCCCTGGGGGGACCACTGGGCAGAGACCCTATGTGAGCCAGGTCTGTGGCCATGCTCACTCTGCGCAGGAGACCCCCCACTGCTCCACGACCCCCCCCCCCGCTGCTCCCGGACCCCCTGCTGCTCCCGGACACCCCCCCCCCCCGCTGCTCCCGGACCCCCTGCTGCTCCAGGTTCCCGCCAGCCCCATGGCCCTGTGGCTGGGGGACTTAGTCGGGAGCACGGTCTGCTGCCCCCACCCCCCTGAGGCTGGCGGTGTCTTGGGCAGCTTGGCCTGCCCCCCTGCTCCTCCTGCATGGCCCATGCTCGGGAAACCAGACGCCCGGCCGGGGCTCTGAAGCTGCGTCCACTTTGCACATGTGGACGCCCAGGCTCAGCGGCCGAGGGACCGTCCCAAGGCCACACTTGCCGGCTGGACCCAGGGTGCACAGCAGCCCGGGGGGCACCAGGGTGGCTAACAGAAGAACCTCCCACCTGGAGGCGCCGGGTGTTGGCTTGTGTCCACAGGTCCCGGGGGCCGCGGGGGTGGGCGTCCTCGGCAGCCACAGCTCTCCGGCCGGTCGAACTGGACACCAGGCGGCGCTGGAGGCTGGACGCACCTCCCCGGCCCTCGCGAGGCGGCCGTTCCCTGCCCCCCAGCCCCCCAGTCTCCTTGGCTTCCTGCGGATCCCCCACCCCCAGGGCCTTCAGCGCCCCCAGCCCCCACCACCTGCCTGGGCACAGCCTGGGGTTGCTGCCCGAGGGGCAGGGCATGGCTCAGACCCCGCGGGGACAGGAGGGGTGGATGCAGCAGCCCAGAGGGGTCCAGCTGTGGGTGCTCCTGCCCCTCATGTGCTGCCCCAGAGGCCACACCCACTGCCCCCCTTGGTGTGGCTCTCGGGGTGACTCCAGCCATCCCACCCCTGGGACCCTGCAAGGAACCTCTCCTGACCCCACGGTTCTCTCCAGGGCGGGGTGGGCCATGTTCCCCCTCAATAGTGTAATCAAGACGGAAAATAGTCGCAGAAAGCAGAGTTCCAGTATTAACTCCCCTCCCGGTTTCCCCGTTCTTCTCATTGTGCGTTAGTGTGGTGCATTGATTACAACTAATCAGCATTATTAGAAGTTTATTAATTACTGCCCATAGTTTCCATTAGGGTTCATCCTTTGTGCTGTAGAGTTCTATGGGCTTTTTAAAAACCCATACAGGAGATGCGGGGCCAGGTGGCACGTGGTGAGGTGTGGAATTCGGTTAGCCCTCTAGGGCAGCTAGTCAACAGCCAGGAATTTCTGGAACAACTGTCTGGGGGACGTTGGTCACCAGACACCCATCGTACACCACTCTGGAACGGGTGGAAGTCGTCTCCGAAACTGCAGAGCTGGTGCCCCTGCCCCACCGGCCCTGCAGGCTGAGCTGGAGCCTTCCCTGCGGGAATCAGAAGCCGTCTCTACTAGAGTGAGGGGGGAGCTCAGCCAAGTGCCAACTGTGATTTTTTTAAATTTTTTTAATTGAGGTTGTTCACATACCATATAATTATGCAAAGATCCAAAGTGCACAATCAGTTGCCCATGGTATCATTATACAGCTGTGCATCCATCACCACAATTAATTTTTTTTCAATTTCTAGTACATTTTCATTACTTCAGAAAAGAAATAAAGACACACAAAAAAGGAAACTCAAATCCTCCCATACCCCTAACCACCCCCCCTCCATTGATTCATAGTATTGGTATAATAATTTGTTACTGTTGATGAAAGAATGTTAAAATACTACTACCTAAAAAAGAAAACATAGTACTAACTGTAGTAAATAGTTTGCAATAGGTATATATTTTTTTCTATATGCTCCTCTATTATTAACTTCTAGTTACAGTGTCATACATTTATTCTGGTTCATGAAAGAGATTTCTAATATTTGTAGTTAATCATGGACATTGTCCACCACAAGGTTCACTGTTTCATACATTCCCATCTTTTAACCTCCAACTGTCCTTCTGGTGACATACGTGACTCGGAGCTTCCCCTTTCCACCACCTTCACACACCTTTCAGCATTGTTAGTTATTCTCACAATGTGCTACCATCACCCCTGTCCATTTCCAAACGTTTAAGTTCACCGTAGTTGAACATTCTGCTCATAATAAGCAACTGCTCCCCATTCTTTGGCCTCAATCTATATCCTGATAACATATTTCATGCCTATGAGTTTACATATTATAATTAGTTCATGTCACTGAGACCCTGCAATGTTTGTCCTTATGTGGCTGGCTTATTTCACGCAATATAGTGCCCTCAAGGTTTCTTCCTCAACCCATGTTTTTGAGATGGTTTTGTTCACACACCGTACATTCTGTCCTGAGTAAACAATCGATGATTCCCTGTATAGTCACGTATTTATATATTCACCACCATCGCTACTATTTATATAAGGGCATCTCCATTTCTTCAAAAAAGGAGGAGGAAGAGTCATAGTAGGTAGAGAGACAAGACAAAAAGGAAAAAAGAAACAAAAGAAAACAAAACGTGACAGCTAGGAAGCGACAAAAGGAAAGGTAGCATTAAGCTAAAGTAGAATAAAGAGTCAGACACCATCACCATTGCCAAGAGTCCCACACCCTTCCCCTATGCCCCGCCGCCATATGCATTTAGCTTTGGTATACTGCCTATGTTATATTAAAGGGAACATAATACCCTGTTTCTGTTAACTGTAGTCTCTAGTTTGCATTGATTGTATTTTCCCCCCAATCCCACCCCATTTTTAACACTTGCAATGTTGACATTCATTTGTTCTCCCTCATGTAAAAACATATTTGTACCTTTTATCACAACTGTTGAGCACCCAAGGTTTCACTGAGTTATACAGTCCCGGTCTTTAACTTTCCTCTTTCCTTCTGGTGTCCCCCATGCTCCTAACCTTCCTCTTTCAACCATGCTCACAGTCATCTGTGTTCAGTGTACTTACATTACTGTGCTACTATCTCCCAAAATTGTGTTCCAAACCTCTCACTCCTGTCTTCTCCTGTGAGTTTATAGTGCTCCCTTTAGTGTTTCCTGTAGAGGAGGTATCTTGTTCACAAACTCTGTCATTGTCTGTTTGTCAGAGAATATTTTAAGATCTCCCTCATATTTGAAGGACAGTTTTGCCAGATACAGGATTTTTGGTTGGTGGTTTTTCTCTTTCATACTTAATATTTTTTATCATCCCACCTCCTTCTTGCCTCCATGGTTTCTATTGAGAAATCCACACATAATCTTATCAAGCTTCCTTTGTATGTGATGGATCACTTTTCTCTTGCCACTTTCAGGATTCTCTTTTTATCTTTCACATTTGATAATCTGATTAAGTGTCTTGGCGTAGGCCTATTCAGATCTATTCTGTTTGGAGTACGCTGCACTTCTTGGATCTGTAATTTTGTCTTTCATAAGAGATGGGAAGTTTTCATTGATTATTTTTTCTATTATTGCTTCTGCTCCTTTTCCCTTCTCTTCTCCTTCTGGGACACCAATGACACGTACATTCTTACTTTTCGTTTTGTCCTTAAATTCTCAGAGATGTTTCTCATGTTTTTCCATTCTTTTCTCTATCTGTTCTTTTGTGTATAGGCTTTCAGGTGCCTTGTTCTCCAGTTCCTGAGTGTTTTCTTCTGCCTCTTGAGGTGTGATGTTGTATGTCTCCATTGTGTCTTTCATCTCGTGTTGTGCCTTTTATTTCCATAGATTCTGTCAGTTGTTTTTTTGAACTTTCGATTTATGTATGCCCAGTGCTTTCATTACATGCTTCATCTCTTTTGCCATATCTTCCCTAAATTTTTTTAATTGATTTAGTATTAGTTGTTTAAATTCCTGTATCTCAGTTGAAGTGTAAGTTTTTCCTTTGACTGGGCTATAACTTTGTTTTTCTTAGTGTAGGTTGTAGTTTTCTGATGTCTAGGCATCTGATTTCCTTGGTTACCTCAATCAGGTTTTCCCAGACCAGAACGGGCTCAGGTCCAGTAGGAGGCAAAAGTATCACATCTCCCTGAGGGTGTCTTAGATTGGTACACCCTGTGATGCCTCAAGTCACTACGCTTTTCCACCCAGCAGGTGGCACCTGTCAGCCTGTAACTCCAGACTGGTGTAAGGAGGTGTGGCCTGTGGCTGTTTCCCCAAGGCTCTGGGGATGGTTCCAAATGGAAGGTGGGTAGTAGAGCTGGGCCCCACCCTCCTTCCTCCCAGAGAAGATAGATTCCCTAGGGAGAGGTCATTAGCATTTCAGTTGTCTCTCTCTGCCTGTGCTGTCTCCACCCTTGTCTGGGTCAGAGCACTGGGAACTGAAAATGGCTGAGGCTTTCTCCACTGAGCCAAAAAAGGGACAGAATGCCCCCCTTCAGGGTCAGTCTGTGGGCCACCTCACTTTCACCCATCGGCCAGAGACAGCACTCAGTCCTCTGGGCTCCCCCTCCCTCCCAGAGAGGTCTTTGAGCTCTCCAAGGTCAATCCTCACCAAAAGCCTCTCTCTGCTTATTGGGGATTCCTAGCTTGTAGTAGTGAGCACTCCACGCTTGTTAAGTAAAACCCCAGTTGGAGCTCAGCTGAGCTATAGTCACTTGCTTAGAGAGTGCTGCTCTCTAGCACAGTGAGACTTTGCAGTTTGCTGTGGGGGAGGGGGCTCTCAGGCTTTGCAGTTTGGGCTGTGGGGAGATGGGGCTCCCAGCTTGGATCTGCAGTTTTTACTTACAGATTTTATGCTGTGATCTTGGGCATTCCTCCCAATTCAGGTTGGTGTATGATGAGTGGATGGTCACATTTGTCCCCCTGCAGTTATTCCAGATTATTTACTAGTTGTTCCTGGTTGTTTATTAGTTGTTTCAGGGGGACAAACTAGCTTCCATTCCTCTTATGCTACCATCTTCTTTCTCAATCCAAAAGCTATATCCAATTGTGATTTTAATGAACAAATTTGGACTATTGAATACAAGCTATGAGCACAGAGAAAACTGGAGGAAGCAGGAAAGGAACCCTGAGGTCTCTCCCAGCAGAGAGGAGGCTGGAATGATGGGGAAAAAATAAAAAAAGAAACAGAGGCTTTTTGAGTCTGCTGAGCTCAGAATACTGGAAAAAGGCTGTGCCCCAAGGAGAGGGGCACATAGACCTGGGTACTTACTCCAGACTACCAGCAAAACTGGGGGGCTGGGGATTGGCTCTGAAAAGGGGATGTCTTTCTTTTTCTTTTTTTTCCTCTCATTCTAATAAGCTCATTAGAGAAAGCCTCAGGCATTTTCATTTGTCAGGGCTGACCCAGGCAAGGGTGGAGTTAAGACAGAGAGACAAAGAAGGAAATCAAGCAAAGGAGATAATTCCCTAAAGGGTATATCTTCCCTACAAAAAGGGGGAGGCAGGGCCCAGTTCAAGTGGCTGCTCTCCCTCAGAGAACTCAGACCCAGGCTTTGGGAAAAGAAAAAGGCAAGCAAACCAAGAAAAACAAACAAACAAACAAAAACAAACAAAAACAAACAACTTAAGCTTGGCTTCTGACACCCTCAGACCCCGACAGGGATGGGGCTCTTTACACCAGTGGGGAGCTGCAGGCTGACAGGCATCACCTGCTGGGCAGGACAGGAAAAGCACTGAGTCTAGAGGTCTCACAGGAAAGTCTGACAACCTGCTGGGTCTCACCCTCAGGGAAACCTGATACCGATTACAGCCTCCTCCTGAGACCTGGGCCCCTGTGGCCCGGGAAAATCTGATTGGGTTCGATCATATCTGGATAGACCCTCCCGCAAAAAAGAAAAAAAGGTTCCATACAGGCAGGACAAGAACCAGAATAAAAAGAGCTGAAAAAATCTGATCAGTTAAACAGAAGCAATGTAAGAGGTCTAGAATTAGTTGAACTGAACACCAAAGAACAGAGAAAGAACAAAGCCAACCAACAAGAAAACCCTAGGTAAAATGACCTCTAGAATAAACTAATCAAGGGAACCAGATGCCTAGACACCAACAAAAATTTACGAGTCACACTAGGAAAAATGAAGATATGGCCCAGTCAGAGGAACAAACTAACACCACTTCAAATGAGATACAGGAAGTGAAACAACTAATTAAAGATGTTCAAACAAACATGCTTAATCAATTAAAAAATCAATGAGATGAGGGAAGATATGGCAACAGAGATGAAGGGTATAAAGAAGACATTGGGCAAACATAAGGAAGAACTCAATAGCGTAAAAAACCAAATGGAAGAACTTATGGGAATGAAAGGCACAATAGAAGAGATGAAAAACACAATGGAGACTTACAGATTTGAAGAGGCAGAAGAAAGGATTAGAGAACTACAGGACAGGCTTCTGAAATCCTACACACAAGAGAACAGATAGGGAAAAGAATGGAAAAATATGAGCAGGGTTTCAGGGAATTGAATGACAACATGAAGCACACGAATATATGTGTTATACTGTCCCAGAAGAAGAAGAGAAGAGAAAAGGGCAGAATGGAGGAAATAATCACGAAAAATTTCCCATCACTTATGAAAGATATAAAACTACAGATCCAAGAAATGCAGCATATCCCAAACAGAATAGATCCAAATAGACCTACTCCAAGACACTAATCAGATTGTCAAAATTCTGAAAGCAGCAAGAGAAAACTGATCCATCACATACACAGAAGTTTGATAAGACTGAGTGCAGATTTCTCAACAGAAACCATGGAGGCAAGAAGGCAGTGGTATGATATATTTAAGACACTGAAAGAGGGAAAAACTTCCAGCCAAGAATTCTATATCCAGCAACACTGTCTTTCAAAAATGAGGGTGACAAATATCCATCAATGGACAAGTGGATAAACAAACTGTGGTATATACACATTGGTGAACCGAACAGTGACCTGTGGGACACTGAGCATCTGCAAGCAGGACTGAAGTTGTGAGGTCTGCAACTGGGTGAATGAAACTTGAGGACAGTATAAGTGACATAAGCCAGAAATGAAAGACAGGCATTATAATGTCTCACAAACATGGACAAATTATAATGTGCAAACTCTGAGAACTGAAGCTGAGAGCACAGGTTATCAGGGCAAGTCTTATAACATGGACTTGACACCCCAGGGGTGTAAATCCCCCTGGCCACATGGGACATGACTCTGGGGATGAGCCTGGCCCTGGCATCATAGGATTGAGAAAGCTTCTTGGACCAAAAGGGGGAAGAGAAATGAAACAAAATAGAGTTTCATTGGCTGAGAGATTTCAAATGGAGTTGAGAGGTCACTCTGGAGTTATTCTTATGCATTATATAGATATCCCTTTGTAGTTTTTAGTGTATTAGAATAACCAGAAGGAAATAACTGAAACTACTGAACTGTAATCTAGTATCCTTAACTCTTGAAGATGATTGTGTAACTATATAGCTCTTAAGGTGTGACTATGTAATTATGAAAATCTTGTGACTGACACTCCCTTTATCCAGTGTATGTAAGATCAGTAAGAAAATAAGGAGAAAAAATAAATAGAGGGAGAATAAAGTGTATGGGATGTTTTGGGTATTCTTTTTTATTTTTATCCTCATTTTTAATTTTTTTTGGCATAATGAAAATGTTCAAAAATTGAAGTTGATGAATGTACAACTATGTAATGGTACTGTGAACAATCGAATGTACGATTTGTTTTGTATGACTGCGTGTACGTGAATATATCTCAATAAAATGATAAAAAAATTGATTGTGGTGATGAATGCACAACTATATGATGATACTGTGAACCACTGATTATACACTTTGGATCATTATCTGGTTTATGAATATATCTCAACAACATTGCATTAAAAACATATCTACAGTACAACATAAAATTTCTCACTGTAACCATCTGTAAGTACAATTCAGTGGCATTAATTATGTTTACATGTTGTGCCACCATCACCACCTTCCATTGGTAAGACTCTATCACCCCAAACACAAACGCTCACCCATTAAGCAATAACTCCCTAAATATGTATTAAATTGACATATTTTAATTAATTTCTTTTTAGAGCTCTTGTAGGTTTACAGAACATTCATGCAGAAAGCAGAGTTCCCATATACCCCTCGCCTCTCCCCACCAGTTTTCCCTCTTATTAACACTTTGTATTAGTTTGGTACCCTTGTTACAATTGATGAAACAACATCATTATAATTCTTTTATTCACTAAAGTGCACAGTTTACATTAGGGGTTCATATGTTCTATGGGTTAAAAAAATTTTTTTTTATTCTAGTAATTAACACACAGTATACCACATAAAACTTTCCACTGTAACCACTTTCAAGCATCCAATTCAGTGTAATACACATTTTTAATTAAACTTGCTTCGAGATCATTGTAGATGGGCAGGCGGTTTTAAGAAGTCACACAGAGACCCCTGAACCCCAGTGGCGCCAGCGTGCACCCCAATGATGCCAGCCTGCACCCCAGTGGCGCCAGGTCGCACAACGGCCCAGCCAGGAAACCCACCTCCGACGGTCAGACCCAGAACTGCCCTGCGGCCCGGCCTCCTTGCCGCCCTCTGCCACGTGCTTCTCCCCGACGGCCTCGGAGGGCGCAGGGCCGGGGACCCTAGAAGGGGGCGGGAGCGTCCCCACAGCACAGGCGGAGGAGGGCCCCCCAAGGCCCTCTGCCCACCCCCGCGGCCCCTCTCGGCCGCCCTCCGCGGGGCTCTCCGAGGGCCCTGGATGGGGACGGGGGACACTGGCGGAGCCCGCCGAGGTCGGGTGCTGCGCGCCTCCGAGTCCTCGGTAAAGGCCACGTCGACCCCGACTCCCCAGGGGCGGCGTCGGGGTGGGGGCCGCGCACCTGGGGGCCCTCACCGCCCGGCGCTCCACGTCCAAGGGCCAGCGGGTGCGGCTGCCTCCTGCTGGGACCCGCCAACCCAGGTTGTAGCTGCTTTAAAACTTGCTTTAAGATGACCGTAAACTTCCACTTTTGTAGGAGAAAAACAGACGGGGGCCTACTGGCAAATTCTCGAGGTTCAGCCTAACCCAGCAGACATTTATTTCACCAGCTCAGGAACGTCTAAGGAAGTTTTCAAAATTTTTCTGAGACAATTAACAGACATGTGCGGGGATTTAAGAGCTTTTGCGGCCAGAAGGGTCTACGACACGTGGGTCCTCTCCTCCGCGGTGGTCACCTTTCCAGGGAAAGCAGAGCCGGGTGGCGATGGGGAACCCCGGCCCCCGGCCGCCTGGTCCTCAAAAAGCCACCTGGAGCGCTGAGCACGCTTGTCCTCATCTGAAGAGCGGGGCCTCGAGGCCGCTGACTCCTCGGGTCACCCTCACATGGGATGTTCCTGCTGTGGGTGGGTCCCGGGGTGCCTGGTGCTAGGGTGGGACCCACTCCGGACCCCTCCAGGAGAGCGCTGGCGGACAGCGGCCGCGGGGCAGGCACCCCTGGCTCTCCCCCTGCCCAGAGCTGTCAGGCCCTGGGGTTGGCCGGGTGCCCTGAAACCTAAAGATGGGAGACGGCAGCTCAGGTCGCAGATCAACACCCCCCACACACACCCCATTTCTGGTTCAGGGCTTTGCGCGGAGACCCAAAAATAACAGTGACTTTGATATACTCCTAATAAACATACTTTTCTATATTTAAACAGAAATTACCCAAACCCAATCTCATGCCCAGCCTGAGAACCCAAAAGGACGGGTAACGAGCGGGCTGATGAAAGCGTTGTAAAGAAACGGCTGAACAAACATCTTTGAGTCTTTGGTACAGAGGGGAAAAAAGATTGCCCCGAAGTGGAAATACAGAGGGTGTGGCCAGAGCAGCGCCCAGGAACCTGGAACAAACCCCAAGCAAGGCTCCAGAATAAAAATGCAGGGCGCGGCGCGGCGAGGCCTCCAGAGCCACTTTGTCTTACTTCTGCAGAGACAAAGTGTCCCCTTTCAACATTGAACGAAAACGAAAGAGGAAAGAAGGACTGAAGTTCCGAGCGTCTGAGAACGGGTACGCGAGGGGCCACAGGTCAGGGCGGTGCGGCCGTGGGAAACCTGGTCAACCCTCCCCAGCGGTGTCTGAGAAGCCCCTGCCCCTGGGCGGCTGAAAGCGGGTTGAGGCCACGCTCCACGGGGGGCCTTGGAAGGAAAGTCTTTCAAGAAAGAGACAATGGGACTGATTCATGTGTAAACTTAAAAGAGAAACAGTTTTAAAATTCTTCCAAGTTTAAACACACATGCAGCCATGATGTCTACAACTCAAATTTAAAAAACAGAATAGTCCACAAATCCCAAGTTATGACATAAGTATTTTCCAAAATAATTTAAAAAAATACTGAGAACCACACACTCCCAAATTATACAAATTTACAATATATATAAATAAATCACAGGCAAAATGTTGAATTATATTCACAACAAATTCACTCTAAGGAGACAGCCTAAAATACGATTAAAGCAAAGAAGCATGAAACAAAATTAAATCTTGGATTTACACACGACAAGTAACACTGACTTGAAATGTAAAAGAAGGTAACCAAACAGCAGTTGGGGCAAAGGCCGCTCCGACTGCGGCACACGGGGGGTCGGCAGGTGGGCTCCCACGTGGGCCTCCTTCCGTGCAGGTGCTGCCGGCTCTGTCCCCGGCTCCCTGCCCCGAGATGGGACAACAGGACAGGCACCCAGGGACGGCCAGGGGGGGAGTTCTGCCGTCATTGCCGCTCACGCAGTGTGAGTTCCAGGGGCGGGACGTTTCTACGTGAGCTTGATGTGCTGCCCGGTAACCAACAGGGGTCTCCCAGACCCGGGAAGAGACGGGTGACGAGACCCTGTCCCTTGGTGCGTGCCCCTGGCAGCAATCACAGGGGGCCTGGGTGCTGCTTGGCAGCTGACATAGCTGGGTGAAGCTGAACCCGAGGCTGCAGCCATCAGCTTCTGGGCGCCAGGCCAGCGGGAGGCCACCCAAGCACCTCCTTCACCGCCTCGGTGTGTCACTCACAAGCCCCTAAACCACCCTCACTGACATCGTTGCCCCCCCCATCCAGGGACTCTACTGTCCAGTGCCGATGCGCAGTCCCCCGGCACCGAGGGCTGTCCCCTCGCGCCGGACCAGCGGTGGCTCAGGGGATGCCCTCCTTCCTCTGGCAGCACTGCGAGGGCGGCGCCGACCAGTCGTAGACGTACGAGAGGCGCAGCTGCACCTCCTCCCTGCAGAGGCGGCCCTCGCGCGCCAGCGTCCGGTGCTTCTCCAGCATGTCCTCCAGGCTCTGCTTGTGCGTCACCAGATACTGGTTGCTGCAGCCGCGAGACTTGTACTCGGTGTCGAAGCGCGGGTCGTGCTCGCGCTGCACGTCCACGGGCGCCAGCCAGGCGCCCAGCGACACGTCCTCGCTGTGCCACGCTCGCAGGTACTCGCGGCTGAGGCGCAGGTAGTGCACCAGGTCGGCCGAGAGCACGTAGCCGCCGCCCAGCGCGTAGGGCAGGTAGTGGTCGCACAGCTGCCAGGCGCCCTCGCGCCAGCGGCCGCCCGGCTTGACGCGGCCGCGGCCCGAGAAGAAGCCCCAGTAGAGGCGGCGGCGGCGCGGCGGGTCGCGGGCGCGCAGCTCGGCCAGCAGCGCGTCCAGCCGCGCGAACGTGTCGTCGTCCGCCTTGAGCACGAACTCGAAGGCCACGTGCTCGTCGAGCCAGGCCAGCATGGCCAGCACCTTGGCCGTCAGGTTCTCGTACGAGTCGCGCAGCGCGGGCAGCAGCAGCAGGTCCCCGTGGCGCGCCTGCTCGCGCTCCAGGGCGCGCCGCTCCTCGGCGCCCAGGCCGCCCGTGCCCACGACGAAGCGCGCCCACACGTCCCCCGGGGCCCCCGCGCCGCGCGGGCGCCAGCCACGTCCCGCGGACCACGCCGCGCCGCTCGGCCGCCCGCGGCGCCGAGGCCACCAGCACGGCCAGGAGCGCGCGCGCGGCGGGGCCCGGGGCGGCGGCGGCGGCGGGCGGGGGGCGCGGGCCGTCGGCCCCGCAGCGCGCCAGGTAGAGCAGCGCCGCGCCGCACAGCGCCAGCCCGCCCAGGAGCGCCGTCCGCGGCCGCCACGCCCGGCGCAGCATTTTCATGGCGCCCGCGGCGGCGCGAGTGCGCAGGCGCCGAGGGCCCGGGTGGCGCGCGTGCGCACGGCGCTCCCGGGCGCCCGCCTCGGCCCGGCACCCGCGGGCGCGCGCGGAAGCCGCCGCCCAGGCTCGAGCCTCCGGGGCGGTGGCGGCGAGCGGCCGCGGCCCGTGCTCCTCGCGCGTGGCAGGGGGAGCCCCGAGAGACCAAACTCCGGGGGCGCTCGGAGGCGGGAGACCGATGGTAGAAGCGGCGGCGGCGCGGGCGTGTCGGGGCTGGCCGTCACGTGGCCTCGCGCGTCTTTCTCATTGGCCGGCCGCGCGATCGCTTCCGCCCGCGAGGAAGATGGCGGCGTCCGCGCCTTCGTGCTGAGGCCGGCGCCCGCTGGCACCGCCCCCCGTGCCGCCTGCCCGCCTCTTCCCGGAAGAAAGATGGCCGCCTCCTGAGTCTCGTCCTGTTGGCGGCGTCACTGGGGCTCCCCGCTCCGTTCTTCGGCTTTTGGGCAAGGGGCGGGAGGCCGGTGAGTGAGGGGTTCCGGGCAGCGGCCGCGGGCCCTCGGGCCACGTGTCCCCCACGCCGGCCGGACGCGCTGCGCCGCCCGCTCTGTGCCCGTCGGCGAGGCCGCGGTGGGCGTGGGCCGCCTTCCCGCAGGCCGGGGCTGTGGCCTGCGGTGCCCCGGGGCGTCCTCCAGGCCTCGGGAGGGCCCCGTGCTGCGTGGCGGCGGCCTCCTTGCCGCCCACCGGCCTCCTGCGCACCTGCGGCCGCCGCGGGAGATTGGGCCTCGGCGGGCCTGGGCTAGGGGAGAAGGCCCAGGCGGGGCCCAAGGAGCTGGCAGCGCCTGAGGACGGGGCGTCGGGGCGGACTGTGGCCTTCCAGCAAGGTGACCTTGGGCAAGGTGCCCAGCTTCTCCATGCCGCAGTTTCCTCCTCCGTAAAACGTGGACCACGAATCCTAATCAGAATCTGGGGACGATTTGGGAGCGACCAGTGTGAGGTTAGCGGGTACGACCCGCTGATCAGGACCCTTACAACGTATGAGGAAGCTGTTAGAAAGAGTTTGAATTCTTAGTTTCCCCAGCACGAGAGCCTAGGGCGGCTGAGAAGTATTTTCTCCACTTAAGCGGGCAATCGGGGATGGTGTCTTCGAGGCCATTCGCTTAACCGGGGCTTGCCGGCTGCGGCTGGGCACCGGCTTCCGGGGGTGGCGGTTCTGCGTGAGCAGGACGGAGCCGCGATGGGAGGACGGGAGGTGAACTCCTGGTGAGGGAGACAGGTAACGGAGACCGAGGGGAGGACCTTTCATTCGATGCACCCTGGTTAGCTATTTGTTACTTACTTGGTTATCTGAGTTACTTTTTGCGCAAAGCTCTTGTCAGGAGCAATTCCATGTAAACTCAAAACGACGAGGAAAACCGAGAGTCGACTTTGTTCTTTCAAGGAGTGAGGTACAATCTGTTCCAACTCATGTTTTTATGGCCGCGGTTAGTGGAAATCAGAGGAAGGTGTCTGATGCGCACGCAGCACTGTGCTTCCTACAGGGGGAGAGTTACACCCTCAGCAGGAAGGAAAGAAACCTTCGCTCAGTCAGCCGCTGCTGTGCGAGGAGCCCGTCCAGCTGCAGCGTCAAGTTAAACGCGACCACCTGCACGTGGGACTTCCCTTGAGCTGCCCTCGCGGGTGGCAGGTGGCACCCCCACCCGTGCCACCTGGACGGCAGCCCCTCTGGCTCCGTGTCCCGCTTCTGTGTGCCCGGCCCTGCCCTGCAGCCCACCGCAGCTGCTGCTCTGACCTCCCATATGAGGCCCCCCCACGCTCATGCCTTGGTCGTGGACGGGGTTTTGAGTCATCTACTCTCAGCTGAAGTTTATGTGCACTTTTGCAGAACAGGGATGTTTTCCAGGAGCTGCACATTGGGCTAGGGCAGAACTGTTTGTCCAGCGCCTGTTAGAGGCTGTGTGAGATGCATAGGGGCGTGGAGCCAGAGTCGCAGGGGTCCTGGCCTGTTTTTCCGCGTTGTAGAGACCGCCCCGGGGCGGTTCCAGCTGCATCTGGAGGGCTGGCAGGCGTTTGCCGTGGGGGACAGGTTGGAGTGGGGGGGTCAGCAGAGCTCCCCTGGGGCGCATGAGGTTCAACTCTCGGATCAAGGACTGGGCAGTGAGCTGGAGCCCCGGAGAGGCCTGGGCTGGGGGAGAAGGCCCAGGCGGGGCCCAAGGAGCTGGCAGCAGGGGTGGGATGGGGGTATGGGGACCATCTGGGACGAGAGAAGGCAGAGCCCAGGGTGGAAGGAGTGGTGTGGGCGGAGGTTGGGGACGGGCCCAGCAACTTGGCTGCTGTTGTGGGTCTGGGGTCCCTGAGGTAGAGACGTGCACAGGCGGCGTGTGAGGCCCCCTCCCCACTGGGTGTCCCAAGCCCACCCTCCAAAGCATCCTGGAGACCGCCTCATCCCATCCTGGGCATTTGCAAAGCCCCCTGGCCATTCTGGGCCTCCCTGAGCCCCTCTCCCCACCAGGCCTGGCCCACCCAGGAGATAGACAGGCTTCCTGGATTCCTGGGGGTCCTGGCCTTGGTGAGCGTACAGGGCCATCGCAATGGACACAGAGCAGGGACGTCAGGGGGTGGGGGACCCTGGGGTGCTTTGCACTGGGGCCATCGGTGTCCCCAGGGGAGGCCCCATGGTGGGGGGGGGGGGTTGGTTCCTGTTCTTGGGTGAGAAGTCGAGGCCCAGGAGTCACAGTGCACACGTCAGGGTCCATGGGGCCAGGAGGCTGGGCAGCCCCTGGGAGGGAGGCCGCATGTCCGAGCAGACGGGAGATGGACACCGAGCGCTTGAGAAAGGAGACGGCTCTGGAGAGGCTGGGCCTCGCGTCTGGGACACACGCGCCAGAGGCTGACGTACCTTGGCTGAGGTGCTGGCCGAGGCCTGGTGGTGACCGTCCTGCCTTCCTTGCAGGCCCCCAGCTGTTGTCTGCCCTGAGCCTTGGGAGGTGCCGGGGCTTGGAAGGCGCACGCCGCCCCCAGCCTCCCACCGCCTGCCTTTGGACCCTGGACGTGGCCATGGCCCGGCAGGCAGCCCCCTGCAGCCTGGCCCCCCGCCGCCTGTGCCTGCTGGGCGCCCTCCTGCTGGTGGACGCCGCGGCACGTCCCGCCAACCACTCGGCCCACAGGGGGGAGCGTGAGCTGCGGCCCCCAGACCACCTGAACGGGGTGAGGCTCGAGGCGGACGGGCACCTCAACAAGGACTTCCACCAGGAGGTCTTCCTGGGCAAGGACTCAGCCGCCTTCGAGGAGGACGCTGAGCCGCGCAGCAGCAGGAGGAGGCTGATGGTCATCTTCTCCAAGTAGGGAGCCCAGCTCTGCTGCTGCACGCTACCCGGGTGGGAGTGGGGGCCCGTGGGGGTGCCCGGTGGGGGTGGACAGGCAGTGGTGAAGCCCAGATCCTGGGTCCTGCCTCGGAACGTGGTCCTGCCGCCACATCTGGTGTTTCTGAGCCTAGGAGCTGGCAGGGCACCCGGGGAGGGGTGGGCTCAGATAGGCACTGGCTGTCCCCCACTTCCAAGGGCTTGCATGCTCAGCGTCCACTGCGGGCAGGTTGGATGATGGTTCTGGACGGTTTCAGGATGGGCATTGTCACAGCTGCCCTTAGTTGGGGCCGTGGAGTGTGAGGCCTCAGCCGTTTGCAGCCGGGCACTTTGGGTGTGCAGGGGAGGAGAAGAGATGGGGGCAGGTTGGGTTTCTCCGCTGGCGACGGCTGGGGCTCCTTCCTTGGCATAGAGTGTGGAGCTGCTGTGGCGCAGAGTTAAAGAACGAACGTAAACATGTATCTCACCTTGTGCTGCGGCTTGTCAACCCGCTGTTCTTTCCTTCTTGTCCGTGTGTCGGGAGTCACAGCCCCAGCTGTACCCAGTGAGCCCTTGCCTGGTCCCACACCCCAGGCCGTGGCCTCGAGCCCACTCTTGCCCCCTCCCTGTCCCCTCACGCCCCTTGGCCGTCTTGCTCCCGGTTCTTGGAAGCGGGTTTGGGGGGCGCTTCTCTGTGCCACCCTGGCCGTCAAGGGCTGTAGTTGGTGGAAGGGCGGCTGGGGGTGCCACATTCATCTTCTCCGTGGTGAGTTGGGGCAGGTGCCCCAGGTCCCCCGTGCTCCCCGTGCTGCGGCTAGTGTGTTGCTGAGATGGGGTGTTGGGCCCCACCAACCGGAGGCCTCTGACCCCCACCCCTGCTGCCCACAGGGTGGACGTCAACGTGGACCGGAAGATCAGCGCCAAGGAGATGCAGCGGTGGATCATGGAGAAGACAGCCGAGCACTTCCAGGAGGCCGTGAAGGAGAACAAGCTGCACTTCCGCTCCGTGGACCCCGATGGCGACGGTGGGCGCGGGCCCGGGCTGCCCGTCCGAGGCCATGGGGCAGAAGCGGGGGGCGGGCGTGGACACGGGGCCCTCGTCCTGCCTGACGCTGGCGCCTGGGGCTGCTTTCCCTTGAGCGACCGCCTGAAGCCACAGCCCCTCGCTCTGGGGGTGCTCTGGGTGTGGCGGTGGGGGCTCGGGGCGGGGCCCGGGGGCCGTGGGGACGGAGCGAGCAGGAGGCGGCGGCTGGCGGGTGCGGTGGGCCTGGGGACCTGTGAGCAGGGGCTGGCGTGGAGCCCCGGGTGGGGGCCGAGGGCTGGGCTGTATCTGTTTCCTCCCCCGCCCCGGGGCGGATGGACTCCCCACTCCCCAGGGCCGCCTCTCCTGCCCTCTCCCCCAGCCCCTCATGCCCCGGCCCCCCCCACCCGCCACCCCGGAGCTGCCCAGTGCCCCTCGGACCCTCTGCCCTGTTCCCTCCCACCTCACCCCGGGGCCCTTCCTTGAGACCTTCGTGGACGCAGCCCCGTTTGCTGGGGGCCGTGGGCGCAGGGTTCTGTCCCCTCCACATGGCCGGCAGCAGGGGTGACGCGTCGCGCCCTCTCGTCTCCTCTACCTTCCCCAGGGCCCGCCACGTCTGTCCGTCTCTGTCCTAACTTGGGGGGCCGCCCTGCCTGGAGGGTGGCCGGGTCACCGACTGTGTGAGCCCAGACCAGCGGCCCCCGACTTGGGTCATCGGGGGCAGGGGCCGTCCCCCTTCCGGGGCGCAGAGCAGGGTTGGGGGGTCGCGACTGTGGTGGCGGTGGCGACAGCGTCCCCCGTGCGAGGGAAACGCGGGGCCTCACGTGCGGCCCCTGCCCCCTCAGGCCGCGTGTCGTGGGACGAGTACAAGGTTAAGTTTCTGGCTAGCAAAGGCCACGACGAGAGGGAAGTTGCTGAGAAGATAAAGAACAACGAGGAGCTGAAGATTGACGAGGAAAGTGAGTATTTCAGGGCTTCTGGTCAACTCGGGTTCACCCAGACTCACGGTGTGGGGTCGGGGTTCAGGGGTCGCACGGACCCGGGCTCAGTGGAGGCACCACTGCTGGGGAGGCCAGAGCTGCCTGTGATGAGCGTCCAGAGTATGGGGGTGTCTTGGGGCACGTGCCCGTGTGTCGGGGTGCATGCCTGCCTGTTGGGGTATGTGCCTGCATCTCGGGGTGCATTTCATGTCTTGGGGTGCATGTTTTTGTTTTGGGGTGTGTGTCTGCATTTTGGGGTGCATGTCTGCATCTTAGAGTGTGTGCTCATCTTTTGGGGTGCATGCCTGCTGGTGTAGGGGTGTCTGCCCACATGTTGAGGTATGTGCTCATGTTTTGGGGTACGTGCCCACGTAGCATCGGGGTGTGTGCCATGTGCTGAGGTACGTGCTCACATTTTGGGGTGTGTGTCCATGTCTTGGGGTGTGTGCCCGTGACTTGGGAGCGTGGTAAAGGGCAGCTCGGGGCTGGCCTCGAGGGCGAGAGTGTGGGAGAGATGGCCACTTGGTGTGCGGAGTGGGGGCAGCTGTGGAGGGTCAGGCCCTGAGGGCAGGTGGGGGCCTCTGTGCCCATCCTGCCAGGCCAGCACCGTGTCCGGAGGCCACGTGTGCCATGTCTCGTTAGTCTCCCACTCCCCTCAAGGAGCCGCAAGGCTGTGGAGACGAGTGAGGGGCTCGGGGTGCAGTGGCTGCGGTCAGAGAGGAGGCCTCGCCCCGGGTGAGGGCGGTGGGCAGCTGTGCACGTTCACGTGGGGGCTCTGCAGGGAGGGTGTGGGGGGCTGACCTGGGGGGGCTCGGCCTCCCGGGGAAGAGGAGGTGGGAGGTCCCAAGAGCAGGTGCACCCAGCAGGGACCCCTCAGCCCTTGGGGTCAGTGCGCTGATGGGGGCGTCTAAACGCAGAGAGAGGGGCCAGGGTGGTACTCAGGGACCTGCGAGGCTGCAAAGAAGGGCAGGAGACGGGTGGGGTCCGCCAGGCGCAGGCTGCAGGGGCCTGTCTCGAGAGTGAGCTCTTCTCCTTCCCACGTTGCCAAGGTTCCTGTCAGAGCTGTTGCGTTCCCCTTACATCTGACACACGAGGCTGTGCATCTATGTAAGAGCGACACGAGTGCGTCCTTGGGACCCCCAGGCCCCCGGGTCGGTTCTGGGGCCGATCCACAGCCTCCCGGGGGTCGGGGCTTTGTAGGGCGTGGCTGGGAGCCAGGCACCTCGAGAGCCCGAGGCAGAGATCTCAGCCGCCAGGTCAGGTTGTACAAGGGACAGTTTCTTTTCCAAACCCACCCACCTCCCCCTCGCTCTGACCAGGGCTGTTCTAGGGCGTGAGTGAGCCCTGCGGCGCCACCAGCCCCAATGGGAGCCCTCTTCTCCCTGCCACCCCTCCCCAAAGCCCTTTCTTTGCGAGCTGCCTGAGGAGGGCCCACGGCGGGCCTGCAGCCCTGCCTTCCGTCCGCCGCGCCCTCCCTCCCGGTCCTCACACGTCTCCTTGTCCAGTGCCACAGCCCCCAACCCCCATGTCGGTGCTGGGCACGTGGCCCCACCAGGCTTGGAAGCTCGGGCCGGGTCCTCCCCTCCGGCCCCAGGAAAGCCCGTCTCCCCTCGCCTGCTCCTGTGGTACCTTGGGGTCCAAAGGCTGTTCCATCGAGATCCTTGGCTTTTTTCAGAAAACAAAGATGTGGCTGTGCGCTGTCCTCTGCCCTGCTCGCCAGTGTCCCTGCTCTCCTGGCCTGCAGGGCACCCGCACTGCCCCTTCCCTTGGTGGGCACAGGCCGTGAGTCCCAGGCACAGAGGCCCCCAGCCGCCTCCTGCTACTCGGGACGTGACCCCACCTGCAACTCGGGCCCTTGGGACGGAAGCAGCTGAGATGAGGTCACGCTGGAGTAGGGGACACCGCTGACCCCACATGCCCACTGTCCTTGTAAGGTGGGACTTGGGCACGACAGGCAGACACGGGGAGAGGACCACGTGACACGGAGGCCGAGACTGAGCCGTGCCGCCAGCCGGGGCCCGCGAGGACCGGGAGAGGCCTCCAGAGGGAGCGCAGCCCCCGGACGCCGAGTTGGGGTCTGCTGCTTGTGGGGGTGCCGACGGCTGTGCGGCCTGTGGAGCCCCTCGCCTTCCTCAGGGCCCCTCCTGTTTTGTAGGACCCCCCCATTCTGGGCAGTTTTCACCCCGGGTGCCTCTGCTTCACCTGCTTTCCGTCCAGCTGTGTGTCGTCTGCTCTTCTGTCTTGACACTCATGCCCTTTTAATTCCAGAAGTTCCTTGTTTTGTTTCTGGTCTGGGGGTCAGCACAGTGCCCGTGTCGAAGGGGCTGCGGGGTCTGGGAGGCCTGGGGCGCTAGCCGGCCGGGGGCCGGGTGGACAGGTGGTCCTTGCACTCGGCCCCCTCCCCGTGGACGCCTGCCGTCCCCCGACACCCTGTGTCTGCGGCGGCCCCCATGCTGAGCGTCCATCCTGGTCCCTGCTCCCTGCACCCACCTGGACCCTGGTGCGTCAGGTTGGCGTTCCCTGCAGCTGTCCCAGCGCGTTGGCACCAGCAACAGGCCATCCCCCCAAGGCTCTGGAGGCCCCTGCTCTGGGGAGCCCCTTCCCTGTCCTCCAGCACCTGGTGGCTCCCGGCCGCCTCACCCCTCTCTCCCCCTTGGGGTCTGTCTCTGGAGCCCGTTCTTCTCCTGGATTTGGGTCCACCTGAGGTCCAGGTGAGCGCACCTTGTGAGCCATTTCTCCAGGCAAGGCCGGCGGGCGCGTTGCGGTGGGGAGGGCCGTCACCACGTGCCCCTGGCACTGCCGTGGAGGTCAGCTTTCTGCCACGCGCAACGCCAGACTCACCCTCTTCGTCTGTAGACGAGTCTGTCGCTGAGAAGGTTTTTCTGACCGGGTGGTTGGGGACGGCCCTGCTGTGTGCCCGCTGGGGCTGTTGCTTGAGGGGATGCTCCTTGGCGCTGGAGCCCCCACCCTGAGGCTCCAGGCTGGGTGGGGGGTGCCCGTTTCCGCCTGCTCAACGCCCTCTCCCACCGCGGGGCGGAAGGAAGAGTCCAGGAAGCCTTGTTTACCCTCGGTCTGAGTCAGATGTGGAAACTGGGTTTTCCCGTAGAACGCTGTGCTCCCCGAAGTGCTTTTCACGTGAAAGAAATTGAAAGGAGCAGAGCGAGCGCCTCTGTTCCCATGGGCGGTTCTGGTGTGAGTCAGCCTGCGCGGCAGTTTCCACTTCTACGAGAACGAACAGGCAGTGGGAGTGGGGGGCAGCGCAGGCCCCCGGCCGGCCCGTGACGTGTGCGTCCCGAGGGGCTCCGGGCCAGGGTGCAGGGTCCCAGGAGAGACGGGCTCGGGAGATGAGGGCTGGTGTCCTGCTCTTGCTTCCGGAAGGAGCAGGGGAAAGGAGGGCGAGGCAGGCCAGAGGAAGGGGCTTGGCCTCTCGAGGGTGTGGGAGCTGTGGACAAGGAGGGGACCCCCAAGGCTCCAGGCTGCACACTGGGAGTTCTGGGGCGAGGTCTGTGCAGAGGGGGCCCGGGCCCGGCGGCCCCACATACGCCTGCAAAGCCTCTTCTGGAGGGTGCATGTCACCAGAACGGGGCGAGGGGCCTTGGTGGGGGCGGGCGTGGACGTGGTGGGGACACACGTGGGGAGGACGGCTGGCCCGGGACCCAGGGCTGCCCGGGAGGGACCCTCGGGAGCTGGTCAGCGTGAGCGGCCCCAGTGAGGCGTCGGGCGAGGGAACGGGCCTCCCGGGAGCGGCAGGCGTTAGGCGGGTGCCACTCCCGTCACAAGCCACATTGAGCAGCTGCACTCTTGTTTTTGTTTTTGTCGTGGTGAGAAAGATACAACGTAACGTTCTCTCCAGCCTCTCCCAGAATGCAGTGTGGTGGCGTCCACCAAACACCCTTCCGTCCCTGGGCAGAAACCCCCGCGGGGAGCGCAGGCCCCCACCCCACTGCCGCCCCTGCGCCCCGTCATCCTCTGGCTCATTTCCGTGCCGTCGCGTGTGGGGACCTCACTGCGCCTCGTGGTGGGCACGTGGGTGCTGCCACGGTTTGGCTGTCGGAGGCCTGCCGCTGCGGACACCGGTGGGTCCAGTGGACGCTGCCACGTCCCTGCTTCCGTCGTTTGCTGTCCACACCCAGGAGCGGGATCGCCGGGCCGGGTGGAGCGTCCACGTCTGACCCTGGGAAGGGCCACACTGCTTCCACCGTGGCTGCCCCCATTTCGTCCCACCAGCAGCGCACAGGTTTCCGATGGCTCCCATCCTCGCCCCCTTTTGTCATTTTTAGTTTTTTTAGGAATAGTTGGTGCACACGGTGGTTCTAATTTGCATTCCTTCGATGGCTAAAGACGCCGAGCCTCCATCCTGTCCGTATTGGCCGCTTGTGTCTCTGCTGAGGGTCGCTCTCGGGAGGGTGGGTCCACCCTGCAAGGCGGGGGTCCAGGCCCTGCCCCCCGCGCCCAGCCCCGGGCGGCTCACGGGCGGCCCCTCTCAGCGCAGGAAGTCCTCGAGAACCTCCGGGACCGCTGGTACCAGGCGGACAGCCCGCCGGCCGACCTGCTGCTCACTGAGGAGGAGTTTCTCTCCTTCCTGCACCCGGAGCACAGCCGCGGCATGCTGCAGTTCATGGTCCGCGAGATCGTCCGCGACCTGGACCAGGACGGCGACCAGCGGCTCTCGCTGTCCGAGTTCGTCTCGCTGCCCGCGGGCACGGTGGAGAACCAGCAGGGCCGGGACATGGACGACAGCTGGGTGAGGGACCGGAGGAAGGAGTTCGAGGAGCTGATCGACACCAACCACGACGGGATCGTGACCATGGAGGAGCTGGAGGTGGGCGCGGGGTCACGTGGTAGGGGTCACATGGTTCGCAGGTCGTCCGGGGGTCGTGGGGGGTCACAGGTCATCCCTGGTGTCATGTGGCCATGGGTCGTCCCGGGGACCGTAGGGGTCACGTGGTTCACAGGTCGTCCTGGGGGTCACATGGGTCACAGGTCTTCCCGGGGGCCATGGGGGGGTCACGTGGGTCACAGGTCGTCCCGGGGGCCACAGGGTCCGAGTGAGGACACAGGTCCCGTAGGACCCTTTGCCCCTGACCGCCGCTGCCCGCCCCTCAGGGCTACATGGACCCCATGAACGAGTTCAGCGCCCTCAGCGAGGCCAAGCAGATGATCGCCATCGCCGACGAGAACCAGAACCAGCACCTGGAGCCCGAGGAGGTGCTCAAGTACAGCGAGTTCTTCACAGGCAGCAAACTGGTGGACTACGCCCGCAGCGTGCACGAGGAGTTCTGAGCCCCCGCCCCGGCTCGGCCCGCCCGGCAGCTCCAGCACCCGCGAGGGGAGCGCCCGGGCCAGGCTCCCACGGACTGCGGGCAGTAGCACCTTCCGGAGCCCTCCTGTCCCTCCCACCCGGGCCGGGTTTATTAAAGATTTGTTTTGACAGGCGGCATCTCTTCCGGGGCGGGCGCCCGCTGGCCCTGCCGTCCCTGCGACTCGGCTGCCTGTCCCTGGAGGCCCTCCCAGGGTGGCACCCCTTCCCGAGGGAACACAGCCTGCCCTTCCCTCACAGGTAGACGGCGGAGAAGCAGGTGGATTTAGCCAAGAGGAGAACGGAAGCCCAGGGGGAGGCGCCGCCTGCAGGCCTGCGGCCTTGGGGGGTAGCAGGTGGGGGTCTGTGGGGCCCAGGAGCGCATGTCCCCCCCACCCGGCCACGGCGCTGCCTCTGAGGGAAAGGCCGAGGCTTGTGGGGAGCAGAAAGCACCCTTCACCCTGAGCCGTAGTTGCCTTTTTCTCCGAGCTTCACCCTCGGTGAAAAAACCAATGGGCGCTGGAGGCGCGTGGCCAGCTTCCCCTGGAGCTGCGATGGGCTGCAGCGGTTTGGTTGAAACACAGGCCTCGCGTTTTGGTGAGCAGCGTCTGAGCCTCCTTTGTCTCGGAGCCCCTGCCCTTTTCCAGGCCTCAGAGTGGTTGGCTCCCTCGTTCCCGCACAGCAGCCCCCGCATGTGCGGGCAGCCGACGGGGGTCAGGCACAGCCGTCTGGGGAGGCCACGCCCAGCACCGGCACCTGCTCCCCCAGGCTCCGCCCCCACGAAGCCACCTGTCCGGCCCAGGCCTGCAGAAGGGGAGCCCGAGGGGGAGCCCGAGGTCAGCCCCGGGGACAAGGTGGGGTCTGGTGAGGGGCAGACTGTCAGGGGAGAGGGGAGTGCTCCTTCAGAGCTGGGGCCAAGCAGCTGGGGTGGGGGGTGCAGAGCCCAGTGAGTGAGCCGCCCTGGGGGCCGCCCAGGGGCCGTGTGGTGTCTGTGGCAGCCGGTCTGCAGTTTGGGGTCGGGCTGGAGGTTAAACCCAGGAGCCTGGAACCCCGAGGCTGGGGGGCCTCTGGGAGGAGTTTGGGGTGGTGCTCTGATGGGGGTGGCGGGTTCCTGGGAAGGGGGGGTCCCCTGGCTCCGGCTGCCTGAGCACGCCCCGCCCGGCCTCTCCTCCCCTCCTTGCTGGGCCCCTGGTGGCCGGGTGGGGACAGAGGGCCGCAGGCCCCCGGCTGTTCGCCCCACACTGAGGCTGGCCCTGGTGGGTTTATTCTCGTCCTGAAAGCAGGAGGGAAAACGCTTCCCCAAATCCTACGCCTTCCCATTCTCTTGAAACCAACAACTTGTTTTTCTAAATAAAAGTGCTCGGTGCAGGGCCCCATCCCTTCACCAGGCTGTGGGTGCTGACGGGTGCCCTGGGACGGTCCCTGCTTGGCTTCACCCTGGGGTCTGGTGCCCTGCCCCCCTTCTCCGCAGCCCCTGGCCTGCCTCCTTCCCTGCCCCATTGCCCCCTCAGGGCCTGGCTACCCAGGGACATGGGGACACAGGGTGTCCTGTTGGCCACCAGGCAGTCTTTTCAGTTTCAAAATTTTTAGTTGTGGCAAAACACCCATAACAGAAATCATTTTAGCCATCTTAAATGGGCAGCTCTTGGACATAAAGTACATCAACAAGACTAACTCCCACCACCACCTACTCCCAGCCTCTCATCACCCCAACCGAAGGCAGACCCCGTGGTAACTCCCTGTCCCTCGTGTCACCGCCGGTGGCCATGGCTCTGTTATTTCTATGAATTTGCTTATGGATATTCATACTAGGGAAATCGTAGCATACCTGTCCTCCATGTCTGGCTTACCCCACTTGGCACGACGTCTCCAAGGTTTGGCCGTGGACCAGCCTTCGCTTCTCTTTTTGGCTGGGCCGTCTTCCCCGCAGCGTGGATGCGTCTGTCGTTCATCTGCTGATGGGCACATGGGTGTGTCCAGCTCTCGGGGATTGTGAACAGTGCTGCTGTGGGCATCGGTGTGCAAAGGTCCGTCTGAGTCCCTGCTTTCAGTTCCCTCAGGTGCCCGCCTGGGAGTGGACTTGCCGGGTCGTGCGGTAGTTCTGTGAGCTGCTGGGCACCGTCACGTGGCTTCCAGGCGGCTGTGCTGTTCTCCTGCACGGCAGTCCACAAGGCTCCCGTGCCACGTCCTCACCAACACTCATTTTCAGTCTTTTTAACAATAGCCATGCTAGCGGCTATTATCTAGTATCTCGTTTTAATTTGTATTTCTTTAATGGCTAACTAAAGAAATTAATATACTTTTTTAATACTTATTGGCCATGTGAGTATTTTTGGAGAAACATCTATTTAAACCCTTGGCCCATTTTAATTGGGTTACGTGACTTGTTGAGTTGTAGGAGCTCTTTATACGTCCTGGACATTACACCCTTACGGATACGTGGTTTCCAAATTCTCCCATTGCGTAGGACATCTTCCACTTTCCTGACAACGTCCTTAGATGCACAAAAGCTGTTACGCTGATAGCGCATGCTGCCAGGCAGTCGTGCACCTGCGGGGTGCTGCGGGTGGGGTGCTGCCCGGGGGTCGGGCTGGCCTCAGGTGACCACCCTGGCCCTCTCGGTCCTCACAGGCAGCCCCGGCTGGGTGGACTCTTGGGGCTCTGGCCCTCAGGCTGCCCATTTGAGTGAGGTTCTCAGTTTCCCCGAGCCGAACCACCAGGCCATCGCCCCGCGGACCCCACGGAGTGCACATGCCCCCAGCAGTGTGTGTGCACAGAGGATGGGGGGTGTCTTTTCCCCGTGTGTCTGGTTCCCAAATAAAGGAACAGCAGGCTGAAGAAAGTCCTCTTCAAATCAGAGATTGGCGTGTGTGCAAGTTCCCCAGCCACCGTGTGCACACACGTGTGCATGTGTGAGGCCACCCCTTCCCGAGTGGGGAGGACATTATCCTACAACATGCTTTGGGGTCCCTGGGCCCACAGCCCACCAGCTCCCCCCTGTTCTCCGTCCTGGGGACTGCAGGGACCCCATCACCTCCCAGGGCCCGGGCTTCTCCCGCATCCCTCAGGAGCCCTTGGAGGAGCCGTCGACCGGAGCTTGGCCCGTGGCCGAGGAGGGGTCGCAGACGCCGTGGTTGTTCCTGGGGAGATGGACGGCGGGGGCAGGTGTGGGGTGGACTGAGGGGAGCTGCGAGGCAGGGAGCAGGGGGCTGCAACAGGTGGCTGCGTCCAGGACCCCTGGCCCCGCATGCCCCCCGCCTGCGTTGTTGGTGCTGTTGGCCTCCCTGATGGGGCCGGGCGGGTGCCCTGGGGGCTCCTCCTGCCCCTAAAGCCTGTGGGTCCCCTGGGTGGGCGGACCCCGCAACCCCGCACGGCCCAGCACGGTCGGACCCTGCGTGGTCACCGAGGCCCAGGCCGCCCCCGGGGAGGGGAACAGGGGCGGCGCTGGAGTTTCCCGCAGGGGCCGCGGTGCGGGAGGCTGGAGCATCACTTCCTGTTCCTGCCCTCAGCCGGGAGGGGGATTCCCACCCGGGGGAGCTGGGTGCCATCTCCACCCTCCCTTCCCTGCTGCCCGGCCCAGTGCAGCTCCCGACTCGACTCCAGACTCCCGACTCCGACAGTTGATCTGGGTAGATATTCCCGTTTCTCGGCCACAGCTTAAAAGGCGCAGGGAGAGCTCCGGTGAAAGCTCCTTGCAGACCTGCCCACGGCCCCAGCTCCCGCCCCAGGCTGGCCGGTGGGGTCGGAAACAGGTTGAGTAGGAAAACCGTGTATGCACACACGCCCACGTTCACTGTGCACAGGTGCGTGCATGGGTGCCACCACCTGTACGTGTGTGCACTGCGAGTCTGTGCACTTGTCCTCCCCCATCACACCCCAGCGGATGTCCTCTCCCGTCTGCACAGGCGGTGGCTGCTCCTGCGGCTGTTTTGGCTTCAGCTTGCTGGGGTGGGATGGGGGGAGCCCATCACCTGGGCAGGGAGGGGATGGCTGGGGCCGATGGCACACGGGGCAGGGCTGTGCAGAACTGGGGGCCGGCCCCCCCAAAATACCTGCCACGGTGTTCACAGGAGTGGCCACACATGTGAGCACACATCCTGGCACGTGGGACACAGCGACTCGAAGGCACACACACCTTCACTCAGCACACACGTGCTTTCAGGCATGTGTCACACCAGAAGACAGGACGGGTGCCGAATTAGGCAGCACATGCTTTCCTGCCATGCTCGGTGCACCAGGTGCTCCCACGCCCACACACTCGCACGCTCACACGTGCCTACAGTGCTTCCATGCTCTTGCACGTGCTCCCACACCTGCACACACCCCCCACACACCTGCACAAGCTCCCACACCTGCACACACCCCCACACACCTGCACAAGCTCCCACACCTGCACACACCCCACACACACCTGCACAAGCTCCCACACCTGCACACACCCCACACACACCTGCACACCCCACACACACACCTGCACATGCTCCCACACCTGCACACACCCCACACACACCTGCACACCCCACACACACACCTGCACATGCTCCCACACCTGTACACACACACCCACACCTGCACATGCTCCCACACCTGCACACACCCCACACACACCTGCACATGCTTCCACACCTGTACACACTCACACACCTGCTCACAGTTGTGGCTGTGCTCCATGAATTTGTGTTAGTTCTGGTCTCCCGGCCGACAAACATGCTCTGGATCCCCAGAGGCCGGCGAGGGGTGCCCCTGGCCACACATGCTGCCTCCATCTCCCCACGTCCTGGGTGCAGCGGAGCTGTGGGGGGGGGGGGGGGTGAGGCACAAGAGGAGGCGCCAGGAAGGAGCGGCCCGTGTGGAGCAGCCCCGTGGCCAGGCTGGGGACTGCCCCGGGCTGGAGGGGTCTTAGCTGGTGACAGCTGCTGGCTGGGCCGCGCCTGAGGTGGGGACGTCCAGAGCGGGGGGCTGACGGGCTGTGCCCCAGGTAAAACAGGC